>NC_067493.1:158690-343690 GCF_947179515.1 Apodemus sylvaticus | reverse complement strand
TCATCTCTGCAGAAGCGGTCTGTGAGTTTGGATGGGCCTGGCAAGATGCGGGCTTCCTGCTCTGGAAAATTTGCAGTGGGGTGGAGTGCAAACCCTCTCTGTGCTCCTCCAGGCAGGGAGAATGGCCGGGCAAGGTGCGGGTTTCCCGCTCTACTCTGGAAAGTTTGCAGGGGGACGGAGTGCAAACTCTCTCTGAGCTCTGGGTCCGGGCTGGGACCGTGGCCTGGAAAGACGCAGGCTTCCCGCTCTGGAAAGTTTAGAGTGGGGTGGAGTGCACACCCTCTCTGTGCTCCAGGCAGGGACAGTGGATGGGCGAGGCGCAGGCTTCCCTCTCTGGAAAGTTTGCAGGAGGACGGAGTCAAAACTCTCTCTGTGCTCCTGGCGGGGAAAGTAGCCAGGAAAGGTGCAGGCTTCCCGCTCTGCAAAGTTTACAGTAGGGCACGGACAATTGCCAGGCAAGGCTCTGGCTTCCAGCTCTGGAAAGATTGCAGCGGGGTCAGTGCAAACCCTCTCTGTTCTCTTCCAGGCAGGCAAAGTGGCTTCCTGGCACGACCCTCCTGAGGGCACAAAAGATTCCTGTGGGGATGGAACCAGAGCCTGGCCGCCCTGGAGAGCTGGGCTGTGTACCCAACCCTCGCTTCTGTGTGTGTGAGCTGCTGAGACAGGTAGGGAATTCACAGGCCAATAAACTGAATCTGCTTCCTTGACGCGACAGGCCGGGCTGTGAAATGACCAAGACCTGGTAGAGTTTACAGAGGTCTGGGCTGGTGCTTTCCCAAGGAACATAAATAATCAGGTTGGAGCTGGCTGGGGTCAAGGGTTGTAGGTTGGGCAGGGTAGGTCTCAGGGTAACTTGTTTTTTGTTTTTTGTTTTTTTTGTTTTTGTTTTTTTTGTTTGTTTGTTTTGTTTTCCCCTTTAGTTTGTTAATTATTTCTGTAGTAGGTTTTTTTTTTTATTGCTTTACTTTAGATGCATAGTGTTTTGATTATTGTGCAGCAAAGGGACTTATATGGTCATAATGGAGGCAGTTCTGGATATCAATAGCTTGGCTTCTTTTAGAATTGCTTCTTTTTTGTGTGTGTGATTTTGACCACGTGTCTCTCATAGCCTGAGAAAGGAGACCGTGACAATGGCAATGATGACGTTGAGAGCAACTTGTTACTTCCAGCTGGCATTGCCCTCCGGTGGGTAGCCTTCTTGCTGAAGATCTACGGAGCTGAGGACATCCCCCAGAGTATGTACTACCTTAGTCATGCATGGGAGAGGGGGGTTCACTAGTCTTTGGAATGGAACATGTTGAACTCATACTCTGAATACTGATGGATGCTCCTTCGATAAGGTTCCCTTCTGAAAGACCCACTGAATTAGACTACTCTGTAGGCAGAAAGAAAGGTTTATTGAGATCAGACTGCAAAAGCTGTCTCTCAGGAGGCAGAGAGAAGAGAAAAATGGCAGAAAAACAAGCAGATATTATATGCAGCCATATCATATCTTTGGGGTCTTTGAGCTCATATAGGCTGTACAGATTGACCCAGAACTTGATGCCCTTGCCATAGGGAGGTGATCTTTGAAGGCAGACTGTTGTGTGATTTATTTTGTGTTCCTGGCCCTTTAAAGGATCCCCAGTGTCTGCTCAATTAGTCTCATAATACAATAGAGAAAGACATAGTTGTTGCCGCTTGGACTTCTGGGAAAAAAACAGAGGAGAATATGAAAAGTCAGTAGAGGCTGAGAGAGGTTGCCTTTATTTTTATTATTTATTATTTATTATAACTTAAATTATTATTTAAATATTAAAGAGTAGAGCAGAAAAGCCCATCTCAGACTTCAGGAAAAATCAGAAAGACCCAGAGAAGACATATCACACTCACAGGAGGCAGAGACTGGTCCGAAAATGCAAGAAAGATTTGACACAGATGGCTTCTAGTACTGCAAGGGTAAGAGGGACGGGAAGAGGGAGCTGGACCCGGTGCTCTGCCTGCCACACTGCGCAGAGGTACGGCAACAGGGCTGTTTTCTGCAGAGCCATTTACAAATCAAGGATATGATCCTGGGTTCTGGAAATGTACCTGTCTAGTGGCCCAGAGGCAACCCACGTGGCAAGTCATAGCTCTGTCTCAGGTGATGAAGCCCATGAGTCTCAGGATGCGCAGTGGCGGGCGTCACCAGGACTTTCAGTCCACAACAGTGTCCCAAGCCCGGAAAGCCAAAAAATGATATTGTACTATAGTGCATCATAAAGTTGTACCTGCTTATGTCAGCAAATTGACTCTAACAAATGATTCTTTGTTATATTTAAGCCTGATTATGCTGTTCCATGGTTATTGATCCATCTGTCCACCATGTAATTGACGACCAGCTTATAAAAGTACTTAGAGCCTTGCAGTACACTTCTATTTTGCATAGCCCATTTGTTTATCAGCTGCCTCACATAAGGGGAATGCACTCTGTATGTCCAGTTGTTGCTTCAGTTGTCTCAGATTTAGTACACCTGTATGTTTCCAAACAATAAGAACATAATTTTGATGATATTGAGAAAAATTATGAACACTTCCTGGTTCACCTACTAAATGCAATATGGAACAAAGGCTAACAAACTATACCACATTTTCTGGGAAGACTAAGTTTAGTATACTAGAAAGGATTCAGAAATGTAGAGCTAGTCTCAATTCTACAAAATGAGAGAATTGCCTGAAGGGAGAAGAGATTCCTTAAAAATAAAGCAATGGGGGTACAGAAAATTACTATAAATATTTGAGGGAACAAGGGAAAGAGAAGATGCTGCAGAGAGCAGAAGGTCCCATGGTAAGGAGAAGGCAGTCTTAGTCTTATTAAAAGGACCAAAGCTTTTTTCTTATAACGTGGATTTAATTCATTTAGCATTAAAAGGGTGACAGCCTTTTCACTCTCAATGCAATAAAGATTGGAGCTCATTTTTCACTCAGAATGAGTGAGTTCTTTCTGCACTGGTGCTTGGTCTTTTGCGCCATATGCATATGTAAGTATGGGTGTGTGTGTAAGTATGCAATTGTGAGAATGCATGTAAGGTGGGCCCAGCTGAATTTGTGTGGAAATGTGTAAATGAAAACTCTGTATGTTTGAAGCAGTGTATGAATTTATGTGAGATTATGCATATTCACTTATGTAATTTTTTTCTTTCTGCAAGTGTTACTCTCTTCTCCTGGTTCAATAAAAGTTTATTGCTCCTAACTTCCCCTTTGCCTGAAAAACAAGAGGCATCTGGACAATAGGGGAAGGGCTGTAGCAACTATTCCTTTACTTGATCTCCTGCTGTTTTAGGATGAGGTGCTAAGTGCCTGAGACCAGCAACCAAACAAAGGCCTTCAAAAATCTATAGCACTGCTTAAACTTAAAATTTAATGTTAGAAAACTATGCAGAATTCTTTGTGACTATTCCAAGCAATGTTAACTGCTTATATCCAAGATTTATTTATAATAGGGGATGACAAATATAAACCAATGAGAAAATTTGATGAATCATGCACAATGAAAAACCATTAATCTATATCCTTTAAATATCATCAAATCAGATTTGAGGATGACTTTGTTGTTTAAAACAGGAGTCTTACTATCCCTCTACTCACAACAATCATTTGCTTGGAAATAAAATGTTTGGGGGGAAATCTATGTGTGGATTTCCAGACGGGAGAACAAAACAAAACAATAAAAAAACAAACAAACAAAACAAACAGAAACCAGAAACAAAGAGACAAAACAGAACTCATGAGAACACTTAAGGCAGAGTAGTAGTAACTGATGCCAGTTTTTATTGTTTAAGCTTCTATTTGGTTGGGGTTGTGAAAGGGAAAAACTCTGTTGAGTGAGTATTTTGCACTGGGATTAAGGTTGTGTGCACCACCAGGAGCTGCTGAATTTCTTAAAAAAAAGAAAACCAATGAAGAAAGAAAGGTCCAGAGTTCAATTCCCACCAACTACATGGTGGGAATTACAATCAATCAAGCAATCAATCAATCCAACAAATAAATAAATCGTCAGTCTTTACAAATTAGACTCGGCGCACCACCAGGCAGGCCTTCAAGTAAACCAGTTTGTTTGCTTTATTTTCTTCTCCTTCTCCTTTTTTTTTTTTTAGATTTGTTTCTTTTTCTTTTTTTCTTTTCTTTTCTTTTCTTTTTTTTTTTTTTTTTTTTTTTTTTTTTTTTTTTTTTTTTGAGACAGGCTTTCTCTGTATAGCCCTGGCTGTCTTGGAGCTCACTCTGTAGACCAGGCTGGCCTCAAACTCAGAAATCTGCCCGCCTCTTCCTCCCAGAGTGCTGGGATTACAGGTGATTGCCACCACTGCCCGGCTGCTTTATTTTCTTCTTAATGTGTACTTTTCTTTTTCTTTAGATTCTGAATCAGAGTCACCCAGGAAAGAAATACCACCATCACCACCCTCTGAATTCTTTTCCTTGGCCCTCCCCATTCCCCCCTCTCCCACCCCCACACTTGTTATCCTCTAGATGAGAGGGATGTAAATTGTAAAGCCAATTTACATGTAGAGAACTGTAAGGGAGCCCTTCTGATCTAGAGAGTACCCTTGAAATGAAATATAATATAATATAATATAATATAATATAATATAATATAATATAATATAATATTTGGGGAAAAGTATATGTGCGGATTTATAGACAGGAGAACAAACAAAACAATCAAAAACCACACCGCGAACCCACTCGCAGGTTCTGAGCCCAGCCATTCCACGCTAGACCATTCTGCTCCCAGGAAGCTTGGCAATCCCAGCAGTGAATAAATGAATAAATGAATAAATGAATAAATGAATAAATGGATAAATGGATAAATGGATAAATGGATAAATGGATAAATGGATAAATGGATAAATGGATAAATGGATAAATGGATAAATGAATAAATGAATAAATGAATAAATATGAATAAATATGAATAAATATGAATAAATATGAATAAATATGAATAAATGAATGAATAAATGAATGAATGAATGAATGAATAATGAATAAATGACATGGAGGACTCATAGCTCCAGCTACATATGTAGCAGAAGATGACCATTTCAGACATCAATAAGAGGAGAGGCCATTTGTCCTGTGAAGGCTCAATTCCCCAGAATAGGGGAATGCAAGTCAGGAAAATGGGGTGGGGTAGGGGGTTGAGTAGGAAAATGGGGGTGGGATAGGGGTTTTTCAGGGGGAAGCATACTTGGAAAGGGGATACTATTTGACATGTGAATAAAACAAAATTTTTTTTAAAAGGAAAAGAAAAAGAAAAAAAAAAAGTGAGGCAAGGCCCGTGCTTTTTACCCACAGCCTTTTCTTTCACAGTGCTGGCTTGTGCTAGAAGCTCAGCAGGCATTGTTTGAATAGATAAAAATCTTATATATAAAAAGGAATCTCATTTCAGACAGGGTCTCATTTTTGAGTCCTTGTTGTTTTAGAATTTACTCTGTAGACCAGACTGACCTTGAACTCAGAGACCTGTCTGCCTCTACTGTGCTAGGATTAAAGGTGTGCACAAGCATGCCTGGCTCTGGAAATCCTTATTCAATTATAAACCATAGAGACATTTTGCTGTTCCTTGGATACCCTCCATGGGCCCCATTTCATGGCTCTGGCAGTCAACCTTAAACAGTAACATCTGAAATGATGGTGGCTTAAAGGAAGTGTTTTGTTCTTGCCTGGACCTGATATCCTGTCATCTCTTTGTAGCCAGTTCCTAAGTTCTGAAGTCGAATTGTTCCTTTCTTGTAGATGTAACCTGCAGAACCCACAGCTCCCCACAACCCAAACCCCTGCTACTTTTACCCACACTTCCACTCTGCCCTTTACTGGGAAATAAGATAAGAAATCCTAGTGGATGAGCCAATCTTTTGTTGCTACGAAGCATGTCAGTGTCCACATCCCTCCCCTAATGAAACTCTAAAACTTTAAAATTGAGAAATTTCATGGAAAAGTATACAGATAAAATAGTAGGCCTAAAATCATTTCTAAATTAATTGCCAAATTAAGTACAAATATTTTGTAATAAAATAGAAGATTTACATGGAAAATATGACAAAATTGAAGAAGTATATAGAATTTTTTTTTAAATTTAAGATAATCATGGAAAATTATACAGATAAAATTGCAGGCACATAAATATTTCTTAATCAATCAAGAGTCAAATTATAAATATTACTGATACAACTACAGATTTACATGGAAAATATTTCTGATCAAATAGAAGAAATATATAGACATCACATTAAAAATCATAATTTTCACAGAAAACTATACAAATAAAATGGTAGACATAGTAACATTTCCAAATTAATTTGAAGAGGAATTATAAACATTTTTGATAAAATTGAATATTTACATGGCATATATTTTTGATAAAAGTGAAAAAATAAATATAAAAACATGTTAAAAGTGACAATTTTCATGCAAAATTATACAGATTATTTGGTAGACATAAAATATATGGCTAAATTACCTGAAAAAGAAAGTAGGAATGTTTTGTGATAAAAAAGAAGATTTACATGGAAAATTTGACACAACTGAAGAAATTAATAGAAAATCATATTTAAATCTAAGATTTTCATGAAAAATTATACAGATAAAATTGTAGACATAAAACATTACTAAATTAACTGAAAGTGGAATTAGAAATATTTTGTGTCAAAACTAAAGATTTACATGGATATTATTCAGGAAAAAATTGAAAAAAATATAGGAAATAGTGTTAAGTTTTGCGATTTTCTTGAACAATAATACAGATCAATTGGATGATATAAACTATTCAAAGTTAATTGATTGCAAATTATAAACATTTTCTGATAAACTTGAAAATGTAAAGGGAAACATTTCTGATAAACTGAAGAAATATAGAGAACAATATTGAAATTTAAGATTATAATGGAAAATAATATTGATCAATTGGTTGACATTTGGACAATAATTGAGGAAGAAAGTATAAATATTTTCTGATAGATTTGAAGAAACGTGGAAAATAAAAGTGATGAAATACACAGGAAAACATGTTAAAAATTGAAGATTATCATAGAAAATTATACAATTATATTTGTACTCAGAAAAATATTTCTAAATTAACTTAAAGTGGAATTATAAATATTTCCTGACACAATTAGAAATTTACGTGGAAAACATTTCTGACAAAACTAAAGAAATATATAGAAAGATACATTCAATTTCACAACTTTCAGGGAAAATTATACAAATAAATGGTAGATATAAAAACATTGCTAATATAATTGAAAGGGGAAGTAAAGCGTTTTCTCATAAAACTAAAGATAAATGGAAAATATTTTAATAAATTGAAAAAACAGAAATACATGTTAAAATGGATGTTTTTCATTGAAAATTATTCAGATAAAATGGTAGACATAAAAACTTTTCTAAATTAATTGGAAATGAAGTAGAAATATTTTGTGAAAAAATAGAATATTTATGTGGAAAGTATGCTTGGTAAACTAGAAAAAGGTATTAAATTTGACGTTTTTTATGGAAATTAATATCAATAAATTGACATCAAAATCATTTCTAAATTAATTGAAAGTGGAATTATAAACATTTTCTGATAAAATTAAGATTATTATGCAAAATAATATGGATATATTGGTTGAATTGAAAATATTTCTAAATTAACTGAAGGAGGAAATATACATTTTTGATAAAATGGATGATTTAAGTGGAAAATATTTCAGATAAAATGGAAGAAATGCACAGAAAAACTGATGATTTCATGGCACATTATTCAGATAAAATGGTATACATAAAATCATGGCTAAAATAATAGAAAAGTAACATCAAAAATATTTATGAAAACTGAAGAAAAATTGAAGAAATATCAGGAAAAATTAAAATTGAAGATCATCATGGAATATCATACAGATAAAACGGTAGGCATAAAAATATTTCTAAATTAATTGAAAGTTGACTTATAAGTATTTACTGAAACTATTACAGAATTAGATGGAAATTAAATCAGAAAAAATGAAGAAATACATCGAAAAACAAATTAAAATACACTATTGTCTCAGGAAATTATACAGATAAAATGGTAGACATAAAAACCATTGCTAAATTAGTTGACAAATGAAGTAGAATCACTTTATTATACAATTGAAGATTTACCTAGAAAATACTTATGATAAGTTGAAGACATTTATGGGAAAATATGTTAAAATAGAAGAATATCATAGAAAATTATACAGATAAAATGAAAGGCATAAAAATATTTCAAAATTAATTGAAAGTAGAATTATAAATATTTACTGACACAAGTAGAGATTTACATGGAAAATATCTCAGATAAAATTGATGAAATATATCAAAAACATGTTAAAATTTCTGAATTCAAGGAAAATTATACAGATAAAATGGTAAAAATAAAAATCATTGCTAAATTAATTCAAAAAAAGAAAAAAATATGATAAATTTAAAGATTTTCATGAAAAATTATACAGATAAAATTGTAGACAAAAAAGCAATAGTAAATTGATTGAAAGTGAAATAATAAACATTATATATCAAAATGCAACATTTCCATGGAGAGTGTGTCTGATAAAATGGAAGAAATATGTAGAAAATCATGTTAAAATTGTCAATTGTCATGGAAAATTATACTGACAAAAATGTAGGCATAAATATTTTACTAAATTAATTGAAAAATAAACAAAAATCATTGTATGAAAAATTGAAGATTAAAAAGGAACGTATTTTTAAGTGTTAAAAGTGACCATTTTCATGGATAATAATAGCGAAACATTTGTTGATTCAAAACACATTTCTAAATAAATTGAAGGAGGAAGGACACACATTATCTGATAAAATGAAAGATACATGTAAAATAGTTCTGATAAAATTGAAGAAATATCATGAGAAAATGTTTTAAAATTGACAAATTGAAAATATTTCTACTTACCACTGCAGTTAATTTAGTTTTTTCTATATATTTCTTTAATTTAATCAGAAATATTTTCCATGGACCTATTCAATTTTACCAGAAAACTTCTACTTACCAATCAATTAATTTAGAAATCGTTAATATGTCTTTAATTTCATGTGTATTATTTTCCAGGACCAGCAGTCTCAAGTAAACTGGAATGCCTAGATCTCTCAGACACTGGAACACCAACCAGGCAGTATACACCAGCTGATATGAGGCCCATATACAGCAGAGGACTAACAGGTCTGACTCAGTCAGAGAAGGCGCACCTATTCCTCAAGAGACTGGAGGCCCCAGGAAATGGGGAGGTTTGGTAGGGTGAGGGATGTGGGTGGGGTGGCGCCACCTTGTGGAGAAGGGGAGAAGTTATTGGATGTGGAACAGTCAGAAGGTAGGCCGCGAGGGGAAATAAAACCTGGCCTATAAAACAAAGGATTAAAGTAAGAAAATTAAAACAGGAAAAAAGAGAAACATTAATTCAATTGGACTGAATCTTGGGATATGTGCAGAGAGTGAAGATGTGCTTCCATCGTGTTGTTTATTTTTCTCTATGAAATGCATTTTTGGAAAGAATTATAGGTTAATGTTTTTATGTGCCTGGGCATTCAGTTCAGCTGTGCAGAGAATGCACTGCCCATTCTGAACATCTGAGTTCTGTTCCTCTATCCATGTCAGGTTTTTCAGAGCTGTCTCTGTGTCTAACTCAAGGGTCAATGAATGCCTCTCACTTGCAGCTACACTTGTATGCACTTAAAAGCACCTGTGTACCTATAGCAAACACATACACATAAGTAAAATAATATAAACATTTTGTTAAAATTTTGTTAAATTTATTGTTCTAAATAGGGTTGATTATGACTCCTTTTATTAGAAATAATTTTATAATTCATTTCACAATAATTTTGAGCAAGTATTATGTGAAAATGTATGGTTTTTAGCAGACACCTCCTAGGGTTATATAACTCACTTATTATATAATCCTGGTGATGGATTCACTTTATCATATTTAGTATTAATGAATATAGCTGCTTAGCCATGGCTGGCCACAAGTGTCCTTTAAAGACATTGATATCTTTATAAATGATTACAAGATAAATCTACCAATCTCCCTTTTTTATGTAGGGAGCAATTTTTGTAAACAAATGATCTTTTGAGTACTACTGGTTCTGTAGTTGACAACATAATTTTAATAATTTTGACTAACTGTGCAATAACATTTACCTCATTACATTGCAGCAACTGTGTGTGTATTAAAATATAAAATATAAGAGTCCTCACAATCTATAAATCATGAGTAAAAAATTATCCACAAATTCATAGATATAAAATCATGTGAATTTTTAAAATGTGGTATCTTGCTCATCAATAAAATCTTTGGTCATTTCGTTATCTGTTTATTTTTAATGTTACAAGTAATCATTTGTCCTCTTCATTAATTAGACAGAGACCTTGAATCTTGAATACCACCATCCAACTACTACAGTCCAGTTGACCTGTTGCCAATTTCTTTTCTCTAGCATCTCCTGCACTTAAATGGTGACTAGAAAATATTTAGGGACACAAAATTAAATATGAAAAAAATAAGTAAATGTTATTAAAATTCAAGGTTGGAATATAATATAAATGAAATTTCAGAGGAGATCAGTTACTATAATAAAGTTGTGTAGACTTCCTTTAAACTCCAGTTTAAATAAATATATTTTTTTCTTTTTGGAGTGACATCTTCCGTGAATTTCCAATGAATAGAATGTGGATGTTACTGAAGAATGTGTCTCTCTTTTTTTAAATATTTTTATTTTCTATATTCTTTATTTACATTCCAAATGATTTCCCCTTTCCGGGATCCCCCCTCCCCATATGTCCCATAAATCTTCTTCTCTCCATCCATTCTCCAATCACCTCCCTCCATTTTCTCTGTCCTTATATTCCCCTCCAATGCTAGATCAATCCTTTCCAGAATCAGGACCTTCTCCATACTTCTTCATGGGCGTCATTTGTTATGCAATTTGTGCCTTGAGTATTCAGGACTTATGGGCTATTTAATATCCACTTATCAGAGATTGCATTCCATGTGTATTCTTTTGTGACTGGGTTACCTCACTTAGGATGATATTTTCCAGATCAAACCATTTGCCTACAATTTTTGTGAATTCATTGTTTCTAATTGCTGAGTAGTATTCCATTGTGTGAATTTACCACATTTTCTGTATCTATTCCTCCTTTGAGGGGCATCTGGGTTCTTTAAGAATGTGTCTCTTAAAGGGACGTTGTTAATGATCAGATTTGTATATTTGTATGAAGACTTACTTAGGGAAGTGATAGTATTTGTTGATGTTGATGCATTTTAGATCCATTCTGCATCAAATTATGAGAGCAGAGTTGATGAATGTTATGGATTTAATACAACCACAAACACTCAATTGTCTTTTTGGGAATGTCACTGTCTTGGGAGCAGGTGGCTCCCATTCCATCCTTCCAGAATTTTCTGAGTAAAGGACCTCACTCAGAACTGCACACCAAGGGCATGCTCTGAGAAAAAAATAGCTACATGCCTATATCAGTAGTTTTAACAATCCCTTCCATACTTACATTATAATAGCATATTCACATATCTACAATCTTCTTTGTTTTATTCTGTATATTTTAATTCTTCAGTCTTTATTATTTTAACTTACGTTGTTATCCCCCCTGCTTATTTGACCCCTGACACTTCCTCTTCACATACCTCCTCTCCCATCTCCAAGAGCATATCCACGACTCATAACTCTCAGACCTTCCCAATTCCTGTGTCCTACCAATTCTCAGGGGGTCAATGTGTCTTCTCTCACTGAGGTCAAACCAGGCCATCCTATGCCATGTATGTGAGGGCCTCATATCAGCTGGTTTATGCTGCGTGGTTAGTGGCATAGTGTGTGAGAGATCTTGGTTGTCTGGGGTAGTTGAGATTGTTGGTCTTCCTAAGGGTCACCCTATCCGTCAGACTATTCCAGCTATTCCATAATTCAACCACTGAGTTCCACAGCTTCTACACATTGTTCGACATAATATTTTGTACTTGAGAGCAGAAGAAGAAATTTTCTGCCTCACACTATGGCCAATATATTGAAGAATAGGTGAAAAAACATGCAGTACTCTGTCATATATGTGCCACTACTGGAAATTGTGATCTGTTTTCAACTTTGTAGATTCTTTAGTTAATTTGTTTATTTGATATGTTAGGTGGTTTGTATTTGTAGCTATGTCTGTTCTGGAACTCACTTTCTCTACAAGGTCATAAGTACAACTGTCTTATCAAATTTTCTTGGAAGATACCAGGTGAAAAATATCCAAAACAGCAAAATGATCAATAAATTCGTAATAAGGATTTGAGAATTTTATTTCTTCCAGAGTAAACAAAGCAAGTGAATGGGTGAAGACTTTATGGAGAAAGTTCACAAGATCGGCAGATATGATACTTCTAGTCATCACTAGAGGAGCCAGTGAGAGTGATTTCAAAACTAGATACATGAACTGTAATATAATAATTGATATATGCCAATGTTTGACAGAATTCCTAAATTATTTATTCAAAAATATGTTTTCTCCCTGACCTTTTGGATAGAATTTCTGTCTGGTCTTATTAAAATGATGTAGATCTTGGGCACAAAGATGCATCCAAGCATCCCTGCACTGGATGCCAAGATGGAGAAGATCTCCACAGCAACCATGACCTTGCCCTTGGTGCTATGGTAGACAGGGAGGAAAGTGACCCAGACACTGCAGAACACTAGCAGGCTGAAGGTCAAGTACTTGGCTTCGTTGAATGTGTCAGGCAGATTCCTTGCAAAGAAAGCAACAGTGAAGCTTCCAAGGGCCAGACAGGCTAAATATCCTAGGACACAGTAGAATGCAGTAACTGAGCCCTTGTTGCAAACAATGATGATGTAGCCATACTCAGAATGTTCATCAATATCAACAAAGGGAGAGAGAAACTGCTAGGCATATTGCACACAGAATACATTGGAATCGGGAACATATGGGAATAATGTAGTTGGATGTCCCAGATACAAGGATGTGTCTCAATCTTCTTCAGGGTGTCTGTGACTTTGAAAGCCAGAACTACAGTGATTGTTTTGGCCAGAACTGCGGAAACAGCAACAGTAAATACAATTCCAGATATGATTTGTTGCAAGATACAGGTCACTCTGTTAGGATGGCCAATGCAGAAAAAGGAGCACAGAAAACAGAACATGAGCGACATGAGTAATAGGTAGCTGAGGATTCTGTTATTGGCCCTCGCATTAGGAGTGTTATGGTGCTTTACAAAGACCCAACGTACCACAGCTGTGAATGCAGAGAAACAGAAGGCTATTAAGGCAATAGCCATCCCCAATGGGTCTTCATAGCTTAGAAATATCACACCTTTCTGAATGCATTTGTCGTATTCTGTGTTCATATACTGGTACTTTGCCCTGTCCCAATGCCCCACTGTCCAATCACAATGCTCCATAGTCCCATCAGAGTACCCGACTGTCCCATCAGAAACTAAACAGGGACACAATGAAACTAACTGAAGCTTTGGACGAATTAGATTTTATATATATATATATATATATATATATATATATATATATATATATGTCAGGAGCATCTACATATAGATATATATAGGATAGAATGTTATATATATATAGATAACATTATATATATTCTACATAGACATATATGTAGAATATATATAACATTCTATCCTAAAGCAAAAGAATATACCTTTTACTCAGCACCTCATGGTACCTTCTCCAAAATCGACCATATAATTAATTGGTCACAAGACAGACCTCAACAAATATAAGAAGATCGAACTAATCCCATGCCTCCTATCAGATCACTATGGAGTAAAAGTGGTCTTCAACAGCAACAAAAACAACAGAAAGCCCACATACATATGGAAACTGAACAATACTCTACTCAATGATACCTTGGTCAAGGAAGAAATAAAGAAAGAAATCAGAGACTCTTTAGAACACAATGAAAATGAAGACACAACATACCCACATCTATGGGACACAATGAAAGCAGTGCTAAGAGGAAAACTCATAGCCCTGAGTGCCTCCAAAAAGAAAATGGAGAGAGCATACACTACCAGCTTAATGACACACCTGAAAGCCCTGGAACAAAAAGAAGCTATTTCACCCAGGAGGAGTAGAAGGCAGGAAATCATCAAACTCAGGGCTGAAATCAATCAAGTAGAAACAAAGAGAACCATACAAAGAATCAACAAAACCAGGAGCTGGTTCTTTGAGAAAATCAACAAGATAGATAAACCCTTAGCGAGACTAATCAAAGGGTACAGAGACAGTATCCAGATTAACAAACTTAGAAATGAAAAGGGAGATATAACAACAGAAACTGAGGAAATTCAACAAATCATTAGATCCTACTACAAAAGCCTATACTCAACACAACTGGAGAATCTGGAGGAAATGCACAATTTCCTAGACAGATATCCGACACCAAAACTAAATCAGGATCAAATATATCAACTAAACAGTCCCATAAATGCATAAATACACAAATGCATAAGTGAATGAAACCATGAATACATAAATACATAATCATCACTGTGGGCATCAGGGACAGGGGACGTGGGCTGTGCTCAGCACGACTGGGCATCATTGTGTGCATCACTGACAGGGGATGTGGGCGGGGCTCAGAGCAAATGGAGGTTACTGACAGAGGAGGTGGAGTGGTCAGCGCGAATGTCTGTCACTGTGGGCGGGAACCACAGGAAGCAGCCCTTAATGCTATGTGCAGGGGACGCCCAGGCCCCGCCCCTAAGACAAGCTCCCTAAGCAGGAAGCCCTGTGACCCACCTGACTCGGCCTCTCAGAGACACGCCCACAGTGCAAAACACGCCTCCTGCAGGCCCTGCCCCTCTCTATGGTTTCTGTGACTGAGCCGGTTCCCTTTTCTTAACGTATAATTTTGGGATATGGTAGGTTCCCCGACTACGGTATTTCCAAGCTCTCCATGCTCGCGCAGGGTCAGATGATTCACTGGGTCAGTGGCACGCCGGGCGGTCAGGGGCGGACTCGTGGGTGGGGACTCATGTGAGTGACAGGTCGGCCTGGCAGGAGCATGACATCACCTGTCAGTCAAGACTGGAAAAAGAAAGCAGGGAACCACACAGGTGCTCAAAACCAGAAGTCGCATCTCCTGCACACCCCATGTGTCAGGAGCATCTTGGGACCTAGTCCAGACAGATGTTGGTGACTCCGGGGTTTCTGCCGCTGCCCCGAGGCATCCTGGGAACACAGCGGGAGCTCCAGGTGGCCGGGGCTGCACGCGGAAGTTGTGCGCTCATATCCATTTAGCTACCTGTCTGACCCGCTGAGTCCCGCCCTCCGTGTCAGTCACTTCAGTGACTTCATCCTCAGTCCAGTCTCCGCCCTGCCCACTCTCAGTCTGGTTTACCTCCCGCCCCTTCCCTGTCCCCACTTCCTGCCCATCCAGTTCCAGGCCTGACCCAGGGGTCCAGGCTGATCGGAAAGCCTGGGGCGGGGATGAAAATTAAGTAACAGACCAGGGTGTAGCAAGTGAGTGACAGGCGATCTGGATCCCGCTCTGAGGAGGACTGACTGATGTTCCTGCGATGGGTGTGACTTCACCCAGACCCAACCCCTCGCTGAGGACACCCTATTGTGACCACGCCCCTCTGTTACAGCAGGGTGACCCTGCCCCTGTAAGTGACATTGTCCAGCCCATCAATTACACGCAGGCCACACCAATTTTTCATGTGACTGCTCATTACCATAGGATGCCTAATTAGCATAGCAATTCATTATGAAGTGCAAGGCCAGTCCCATCATTAGCATAGCAGTCCACCCTGGATGACCACGCCCTGCCCTCCCCTCATTAGAATGAAATCAGCAACCAGGCTCTCATTAGCATGTCCCCCGCCCTCCCGCCCATCAATTAGTAAAGATATATTTTGCATGGTTACTATTGTACCATTATTATTTTACAAGAAATTATTCAATTTTAACACTTGTTAATATATTTATTGAATTTTATTAAGAAATGTTTCTACTGATCACTTCAATTATTTTAGAAATGCTTAATATGTATACCATTTTATCTGTATTATTATCCATGAAAATCTAAGAAATTTTTGTATATATTTCTTTAATTTTATCAGAATATATTCGATGTACATCTTCCATTTTATGAAAAAAGTTTCTACTTAATTTTGTAAATAGTTTTGAAACGTTTTCTGTCTACCATTTTATCTATATAATTTTCCATGAAAATCTTCAATTTTAACACATTTTTCTATAGTTCCTCGATTTTAACAGAAATATTTTCTATCAAAATCTTCAATATTATTAGATTTTTCTACTGGCTTTGTCAATTAGTAAATATATATTTTGTATGTTAATGATTTTACCATTATTGTTTTCCAAGAAATCCTATAATTTTAAAACATTTTTCTATATATTTTTCAACTTTATCAATGATAGTTCCATGAATATCTTAAATTATATCAGAAAATATTTTTACTTACCATTTTAATTGGTTTAGAAATGATCAACCACTGTTCTGTATTATTTTCCATGAAAATAGTCAATCTTAACACTTTTCAAATTTGTAAAAAATACTGTCCATCAAAATGTTCAATTTTATCTGAAAGTATTTCTACTACACTTTTTAATTGATTTCGACATGTTTTCTATGTTTATCATTTTTTATATTATTTCCATGAAAATCTTCTATTTTAACAATGTTTTTCTAGATTTCTTTAGATGGTGGACATCAAAGGAAGGAAAGATCCCTGGTCCTGGAAAGGCTCGATGCTGCAGTATAGAGGATACCAGGACAGGGAAGCAGGAGAGGGTTGATTGGGGAGCTGGGGTAGGGGAATTGGCTTTTGGGATTTTTGGGGAGGGGGAAAGAGGAAAGGGGAAATCATTTAAAATATAAATAAAGAACATGCCTAATAAAAATAATTTTGTAAAAAATATTTTCCATTAAAATCTAATTATTAGAATTTTTTTCTATATGCTTGGTCAATTAGAAAAGATATTTTGTATTTTTGTTACTTTACAATTATTGTTTTCCAACAAATTCTACAATTTTAATGCTTGTTTCCATAAATTTCTTTAACTGTATCAATATTTTCCATGAAAATCTTCAATTTCATCAGAAAAGATTTCTATTTACCACTATAATGAATATGTCTAACATATTATCTATAAAATTTTCCTTGAATATCTTCAATCCTATCACTATTTTGTATATATTTTCTTCAAATTTATTGGAAATATTTCCAATCAAAATCTTCAATTTCATCACAAAATGATTCTACTTAACTCTTTAATTAATTTAGAATTTTTTTCTTTTTTTTTTAAAAGATTTATTTATTATTATATGTAAGTACACTGTAGTAGTTGTCTTCAGACACTCCAGAAGAGGGTGTCAGATCTTCTTACAGATGATTGTGAGCCACCATGTGGTTTCTAGGATTTGTACTCAGGAAATTTGGAAGAGAAGTCAGTGCTCTTAACTGCTGAGCCATCTCTCCAGCCTGAATGTTTTTTTTTTTTTCTATTTCTACCATTTTATCTATATTTTTTCTATTTAAATCAATTTTAACACTTTTTCTAGAGTTCTTTAATTTTATCAGACATATTTTCCATCAAAACCTTCAAAGTTATCAGAAAATTTTCCTATGATTGGTCATTTAGTAAAAGTAATTCTTCAGTATTTGATTTTTAACTGTATTATTTTCTAACAAATTGATTTATTTCAACACTTTCAATATATTTCTTCAATTTTGTCAAAATATTTCCTTGTAAATTTTCAATTTTATCAGAAAATGTTTCTACTTCCTCTTTAATTATTTTACAAAAGTTTTCTATGTCAATCATTTTATCAGTATTATTTGTGGTCTCGGAAGCTAAGTTCTTCCCTGTGCAGATGTTAACAAGCCTGGAGAGGCCATCTGTTTGGTCACCATTAGCCTGTGTAGGGAGGCAATCAAAACACCTGGCAGATCAGATAACCAAATCTCTACAGGATAGTGGGAGGCTTAAATCCATAGAGCAGGCATTTTAAGCCTGTGCCAAAGTCTTTTGTGTCTCACTGGATTCCAAAAGCACTCTCTTTTCGTTGGGCCTCAGCCTGATCTGTCCACACTCTATGCCTTCTCACTCTGGAAGTTCACATGGGTTCCTCTAGCTACAGAGGCTGGGGTATGCCACAAACTCCTTTCCACCAACAACTGTTATCAAGAAGCAGGAAAATTAAAAGGAGAATCTGACCACTCACCTGATACCAACTGAGAGAAATGAGCTGCGAGATTGACTGGAATTTATCACTGATGGACACTTGAACTATAGCTCTTCACTCTTTCAAATCCCATTGTGACGTTCTTGGGTCTGCAATGTCCTGCTCATCTTATATTTTTTTAAGGTCTGTTGTTCTAAGTAGGTGCACCTCCAAGATGTCACTATTGCCAATCTCATATCCATAATGCTTCTCCATGGAAGAATGTAACTTGGTAAAATTTGGAAACCCTTTGGAGTGTATAAAGTTGTCTTCTTTTTGGTGCTAATCCCTACATTAACTTGCAGTTTCTGACTGATTTTGCTCCTGAGAGCAGAGAGGGATGGACTGGATCCCCAAATCCTACTTAGTTACCACACGCATCCAGGGCATCCTACAGTTAGATACAGAGCCTTTGTCTGCCTAGTGTCAGGAAATCATGCTTTATAATCACCATAATTTGACAGTACACATGATCCAGGATATCACACCCCATGGTGTGTGTTCTTTGAGGACCACCCTGTGCTGATGTGATATTTTAGGCCAGTGGTCATGAGAATCTACACTCCTAGGGAAACATCCTACCACAGGACATATTGCTTCTATGAGAAGCTGAAGCTAGGTCAGGAGCAGGTAATATCACATCTGCAGAGATTAGAGAATGAGAATAAAGAAACGGCGAAGAACCAATAAAAGCTCAAGAAGAAGAAATGCTTCTACTGCTAAGTGCATCTCATGGAGCCCACCAGTTAGTTGTGGATGGTTGTTTCTGCCTTTGTTTTGAACTGCAGATTCTGTAGCCCTTATTTTATCCCTTCTGCATCTTGCCCATAAGACAACATTTTGGCTTTTAGACTATGTTTTGGTAAATGTGAAAGAGACTCTTGTCCCTCCCTTCATGGTCTTGTCAGCCTCATGAGCCATGATTTTATATATATATATATATATATATATATATAAATGTCAGCTCTGGATTTAGATAGGGTTTACAGAGCTGATTCTTATGGAACATGAATAGAGGACCACCCTGTGCTGATGTGATATTTTAGGCCAGTATTCATGAGAATCTACACTCCTAGGGAAACATCCTACCACAGGACATATTGCTTCTATGAGAAGCTGAAGCTAGGTCAGGAGCAGGTAATATCGCATCTGCAGAGATTAGAGAATGAGAATAAAGAAACGGCGAAGAACCAATAAAAGCTCAAGAAGAAGAAATGCTTCTACTGCTAAGTGCATCTCATGGAACATGAATAGAGAATATTCTCCCTTTAGGTCTCCTGTTCTATCTTGAGAATATTTAGCCCCTACACAGGTTTTGTGGTTTTCTCATTACCCTTGTCAGTCAGTGATAGCTGGACATGCTTCCTTCTTTTGGTGAAATGAGTATATGTATTGTTAATGGTCTTGGAAATGAGCTTATTTCCCCCCCCCCTTTTTTTTTTTTGGTCTTCATGGATTCCTTCCTCTGCTCTGGATGTGTTCTTACAACTCAACCATTCCTTTACCTGATCATTTGATCATTTGATCCAAGGAGTTTTACAAGCTCTTAATCTAAGTTTTGGTCTTCATAAAAATATATCTATATATTCATCTACATATATTTTATACACACACACACACACACACACACACACACACACACACATATGATGGAAATCCTGGTAGGTCTTGTGAGGAGACTGGGGGCTAGAGTGATTTAAGTCTCTATGCATACACTCCTAGGGCATTGTACATGCCATCCAAATACTCTACCAATGACTTGCAGGTCTGGGATCCCATTTATCTTCTACAAATTTACAGGGCTGATTCAATGAAGGCATATGGCTTGGAATTTGGCCATTCATAGATTGGCCGTCATAGAGGATGGCTGAAAGAAAGCTGTCAAGATTGGCTATGTTTAGCTACTTCATAGAGAAGCTAGACTCCATAGTGTGTAATAAGGTCATTTCAGTCTGGGAAAGTCTGATCTGATATGAAACTATTCTATACTAGTTTAACTAGAGAAATATAACTGAAGGGGATCAAAGCAATATGAATCAGAAAGGAGTATGTAAAATTATATTTATTTGAAGATGATATGCTCTTATGCATAAGTGAACCAATTATTTCCCAAAGGCAATTCCTGAACTGAAGAACACTTTCAAGAATATGTGACTCTATGTCTTTGGAGTTGACTGGGTCTTGCAAAGGCTTTACCACATTGATTGCACTCATAGATTTTCTCTCCATTATGACTTCTTACATGCCTGCAAAGATAATTAGCATAAGAGAAATCATTACCATAATCATTACTCTGATCAATCAGGTAATCAGTTTGAATTAAGTTTACAATTTTGTCTAATGGTAAAGAAGGAACAGATCTTAAAGTTTTAGCACTTTGTATGATCATGGTGTTCTGTCTCATTATGAGTTGTTCAAGACACCTGTGATGGTTATAACATGGCTTATATTTATGACATCCTCATTTTATATGGGAATTTTATATGATATATCTCAGCATTCTGAAGAAAGTTTGACCAACTCTGATCTTTATAACACTGATTGCTTTCATAATTTTTCCTGGATTGTGAATACAAGTTTTTTAACTTTGAACCAGGATACACGGAAGAATTTCCAATGTCCTAGTACCCATAAAGTTGTTCTACGCTATGAGTTTGGGAACGTTACCCATAAAACTAGAAGGCCAATTAATTGCAAATGTCTATCATATTCCTAATGTCTATCAAAGGCATAATACTACATATCTTCTCATCATTTCAGAACAAAAATCTTATGTTGTTTCTTTCATATCCCTATGCTTACATGGTTTTCATCCATTGTGACACATGATATACCTAATAAAAAATGAAAGTCAAGTGAAAGGAGTACACATTGCATTCATACTGTTTGAATATTTTTCTCATAATATGTGCAATATAGATTAATGTTTCTCCACAACAACATTCCTGATTCTCATAAAAAGCCCTCTCACCAAACTGAACAATATGACAGACAAGAATATGAGCATCACCAATTTTACTATGGACTATTTGATTATTAAAATGTTTAGGATATAAAATTATCACTACTCAGTGTGTAATATCTAAGTACTATGAGACTATACATATTGGCAGGTACACAGCATAGCACTAATGGAGCTACATATCAAATGGAAACATTAATCAAATATCGGACCTTGAGGTACCTGGTTTTGTAATCAGATTATAATCATAGCTACACTTAAAGGACTGTTATTTCACACCCTTGATTTTTGGTGGAGATTCCAGAAGATATTAAAATTTTCTCACAGGCAAATATGTAACAGTTTGCACATGAAAATTACCTTTCAGGTCTTCTTCTACTTTGACAATGTTCTTCAAGATTATGGTCTTCCCAATTATAGCCTAAAACACAGTACAAGAAAATGATTGATATACTATTGGAAATTAGTTAAAATTCAAGGTACTGTGAATTTTCACTGCACTGTAAATGTTACAGTGAATATTCACTGAAACTGAATTTTTCAGTTCATTCTTCATAATTCACAATTAAAATAGTAGAACATCATCAATAACCAAGAAACATTTTTTCCTTTAGAAAATAACAGTCTTACCTACAGCTTTGAGGTTCAAGTAAGTTTCCAACATCACACCTTTGTAGAGTTTCTTCTGGGAAAGATCCAGCAAATTCCACTCTCTTCCTCAGTGAAGTTCACATGAGAATCATCAAAAGGTACTGCCTCTTAAATGTCACATACATGTGTACAACAGAAAGCATCATATTAATATCACTCTAAAGGAAATATATGCTTCCTTGAAAACATATTCACAAAAATTTGTGTATTAGTTTGGGTTCTATAGAGTCACAGAACGTATGGATAGTCTTATATAGTTAGGGAATTTGTCGATGACTTACAGTCTATAGTCCAACTCCCCAACAATGGTCAGCAGCAGCTGTGGATGGAAGTCCAAGGATCTAGCAGTTGCTCAGTTCCACGAGGCAAGCAGGCAAGGAAGAGTGAGAGAGAATCTTCCTTCTTCCAGTGTCCTTATATATCTCCAGTAGATGGTGTAGCCCAGATTAAAGGCTGTAGGTCTCCAACAGAGGGTGTAGCCCATATTATTGGCATGGGGGTCTCCAGCAGAGGGTGTGTCCCAGAATAAAGGAGTGTGCATCCATGCCTTTAATCCCAAATGATCTTGAACTCGAAGATCTCCTTGTCTTAGTTACTATGCTTCAAGATCTCCATACCAAGATCCAGGTCAGAAACTTATGTCTCTGAGCCTTCAAATTAGGATCATAGGTGAGCCTTCCAATTCTAGACTGTAGTTCCTTCCAGATATAGTCAAGTTGACAACCAGGAATAGCCACTACAATCCACCCCTTGTCAACTTGACACAAATAATATCTCATGTCCACATGAAACGATAAGAAGATTGTGAATAAGACTAACATGATTTATCTATTCCTCCTACAATCGCAAACACATTTGTAAATTTACAATGGGGAAATGTCCCTTGGGAACATTCTTTTAATGTTTCAATGCCAATTGATGTTAAAGGGATTGGAAGAAAGACAAATGTATCCTTAACAAAATAAAATAGAAGCATTCATATTACTTATAATCCTTGTTTCTGCATCTGGTTACATAGCCTTAGCTGGTAATTATAATTACCTTCCTCTGCTACCCATTCTGTATTTCCTTCACCTTCACCAAGCACCTCAGCGGGTCTTGGTTCTTTTCCTGGAGGATGGACCCATACCTTCATTCCTGATGGGTCTGTGTCCTTTGTCATCCTGCTTGGGTTAAGTTGTAGTTTCCCATTGACTTTAATCACAGGACATGGTAGTACTAAGAGACGCCCTAGGGGATCTCCTGCACTCCAGACATAATCCTGCTTACCTCCATTGTGGAGAGGCAATCCAATGTCCCCATGGTAATCTGGATCTATCACCATTCCTAACACTGTTTGTCCTTTCTTAGCCAGTTGGTTAAAGGGCATTAGAAGCCCAAAACGGTCAGGGAGAAGTCTGAGCTTCCAGTTCAATGGAATGTTTTTTGTGACTCCTGTTAGGAACACTCCTTCCTCTGGAAAAAAAACTTCTAGGCCAGCAGAATCTAAAGTTGTGGAGACAGGAAGCAAAAATTTTCCTAGAGGGTCACTAGGAGTGATAGTGAGTGGAACTATTCCCTTTTCCACCACTTGATTCCTGGACCCGTGGATCCTGGCTATGGGAGAAACTACCATATATTGGTCATTGATTCAAAGCATATACTGCCTTCTGAAGAACTCTGCCCCAGCCCTCCATGCTATTGCCACCTAAATGGCGCTGTAACTGTGTCTTCAAAAGGCCATTCCATCTTTCTATCAGACCAGCTGCTTCAGGATGATGGGGAACATGGTAAGACCAGTGGTAAGACACATTTGCAGAGATGACAGGAAGATAGCACAGTTACTCCAGGGCTCACAGACACCTGCAGCATGGAACACTAGATTCATTTGAATGTGCATGTGAATGCGGTCCCACCCGGACATTCCACAGTGGCTGGGAAGCTGGGCAATCCCAGCAGGCGCTGAAAGTGCTTGCTCGCGTCCCTCCTGCCTCTGCCAAGACCTACAAGCATGTTCAAACTCCAGGCCCACTTTTATTCATGAAAATGAAAGACAGGAAATGACACCACTCCAGGAGACTGGACGCAGGGAGGTCCCAGCGTGACGTCAGCAGCAGGGCCAGTGGTTGCCTAGTGATGGACAGGGAAGCTAACAAGGCACTGCCCTGGGCTGAGATGGAAGGAGGGGGGGGAGGGGAGTGCGGGGGCAGGCCAAAAAGTCACAGCAGAGGCGGGGACAGCATTCCCTGGGTGACAGACAGGGACACTTACTTGGCGCCTGCCCAGGGCTGAGAGGGAAGGACCCAGGGTGCGGGCGGGGTGACTTCAGTGGTGGCACCAGCGGTTGCCAGGAGACAGACAAGGATGCCAACATGGCGCCCGCCTGGGGCTGAGGTAAGGATTCCGTGGTGACACACAGAAACACACACACAGAGACAGTTTGAATCTGAGTGTATTTCGCAGCTCTCAAGCAAGGGATTTTCTACATAAAGAAACTGCACAGCCCAACCCTAACCCCTTACCAACAAATTCAATTTTAACACATTTAATACATGCTTACTATTATACCTTTATTATTTTCCAACAAAGTCTTTAATGTGATCACATTTCCTATATATGTCTTTAATTTAATCAGAAATATTTTCTGTGTAACTCTTCTATTTTACCAGAAAACGATTCTACTTACCACATAATTAATTCAGAAATGTTTAATGTCTACCATTTTACCTGTATTATTTTCCATGAAAATTTTCCATTTTAACACATTTTTTGTATATATTTCTTCAAATTTGTCAGAAATATATTGAATCACAAATCTACAAATTTATTTTCAATGTGCTTGGTCAATTAGCAAAGATTTATTAATTTTCTATGTTTGCTATTGTATTATTATTATTTTACAACAAATTCTTCAACTTTAATACCCTTTTCTATAAATTTCTTCAATTATATCAAAAATAGTATCTATGCAACTTTTCAATTTTAGGAGGAAATATTTCTTACAACTTGAATAATTTTAGAAATGCTTAATTTTTCTACAATTTTTTCTGTATCAATGTTTTGTGAAATTCTACAACTTTAATGCTTTTTCTATACATTTCTTCAATTTTATCAAGAATATTTTCCATCAAAATATTCAATTATTGCCAGGTGGTGGTGATGCATGCCTTTAATGCCAGCACTTGGGAAGCAGAGGTAGGCGGAATTCTGATTTCAAGGCCAGCCTCGTCTACAGAGTGAATTCCAGGACAGCCAGGGCTACACAGAGAAACCCTGTCTGGAAAAAGCCAAAAGAAAAAAAAAAAAAAACTTCAAGTATTCAGAAAGTATTTCTATGTGCTGGTCAATTAGTGAAGATATATTTGTTATGTTTTCTATTTTACCACTGTCATTTGACAACACATTCTTCTTTTTCAACACTTTTTTCTCTATATTTGTTCAATATTTTTAGAAATATTTGATATGTAAATCAACAATTTTATCAGAAAATGTATCTAATTACCCCTTTATTTAGTTAAGAAATGTTTTCTATGTCTTCTATATTATCTATATAATATTCCCAGAAAATCTTCAATTTTAACATTTATGTATATATTTCTTCAATTTAATTAGAAATATATTCAATGCAAATCTTCAATTTTAGGAGAAAGTATGTTAGATGCAAAAAAGTTTAAAGATACTAACAGATTATACAGTTTATGGCATAATAAAAAATAAGACAATGTGTGTATTTTTAATTAACAATTCCAAAACATTGGGGCAGGTGAAGAGAAGACATACACATCCACTGAAAACAGGACACCATCCCACCATATGGCCATATTATATAAGTGTATCATGGTGCTTATCTGGACATGGTTCCTCTACGGTCAAGTGTTTTCAATAAAATTAATTTTATGACTGTGTCTACTGAAAACAACATTTTTGATATTAAAATGATTAATTTTGAGATCATAATTAGGATTTTAACAATCAAGGCCAAAAAAGTCTTTTCCATGAGAATATGAAATTTAAAACAATATGGCCACATAGCGCTTTGCAACTATATCCTTCCCATGCAACGAAGGACTCCAGAGACCAGGCTAGACTTCACTGTCCATGCTCAGTCTGGTGGTCATTATCTCTCTCCAGAAAACACTCATCTCCTGGATAATAGGAGCTGTGATCTGCATAGAGTAATGGGGAATTGTTAGATTTGAGGCATTTAGACCACATTTGGAAGCAGCTGAGTGTGGTATACTGTGGTTAATTTATTTATACAATATGTTGGAAGTGGATGAGGGACAAATGAGAGCTGTTTGGGAAATGGAGAATTAGGACATTTTTTGACAAATTTGGATGTACATCCAGTAGGGAGTGTCTGGTGAGATGAGTCTCTCACAGCCTGACGTATGGAATACAGAGAATATACTATACCTTTTGTTTTCATCTCTCAGTCACAGTGTCAGATCTGAGTCATCTTTTTTTCTTGATCCCTGTCCAGAGGCATCATCTCCAAGCAAGACCGTCCTGAGAAGGTCCCTCCCGTCCTGAATCTCCACATGCTGAAGGTGACCCTGGAACTGCCTTCTAACAAGTTCATGCGGCCAAAGCCTAGGAAGAAAGTGGACATCTCAAGTCTTCTGCTAACAACGTGATGGACTGGCTCTTCTCTCCATCCTGTCCCAGTTCTGCACAGTTAACACATTTGGAAATAAAATACAGCACTTTCCCATTGTTCTGACACTGAGAAATCTCAGTGGCTAAGACCTCTGGCTTTTGAAATGGAGGGGATCAACATTTGTGTCCCAGGAGAGTCTCCCGGGATGGGCACCTCAGCTTCTGTTCAGTAGAGGAACAGCATTAACAGGAAAAAAAGCCTGTTCCCCATGATATAAACAATCCCTTGTCTGAACAGTCTAGTGAATCTGGGAAAGCTCTGGGCATCCCCTGTGATGTCTCTAGTGATGTCACAACACCCACTGCTCTCAGGGCTTTCAATTAGTCCCTAGAGAGTTCACCCATATTTATGCCTGCAAGATGGAGGAGGTGGGGCTGGAGAGATGGCTCAGCGGGTAAGAGCACTGACTGCTCTTCCAAAGGTCATGAGTTCGAATCCCAGCAACCACATGGTGGCTCACAACCATCCATAAAGAGATCTGGCACCTACAGTGTACTTACATATAGTAAATAAATAAATATTAAAAAAAAAAAAAAAGAAAACATTATAAAAAAAAAAGATGGAGGAGGTGTGTACTTTTGAGTGAGAATGGGGAGCTTAGAGAAGTGAGAGAGAGGACGAAGGAAGCTGTCTTTCCATCTCACTGTAAACCAGTGAGGAAGTTGTGGTCCTGGGAAAGGCTCAGTGAGTCATGGAAAGGTGATGTGAAAATTCCTTGAGTAGGCATCTGTGAGCCTAGCTTCCCAGGAGTGGCAATTGTGCCACTGTGAAGTTAATGAATTTTCCTGCTTAACATAATTCTTGAATGGTGAGGATTCTACTACATTTGTTTGTCCATCCCCAAAGACAGGAGCTGGCTAGTCCAAAGCTAGTATACTGTGAATTTTTATATTTTTTATTTTTGTTTTTTATTTTATTTTATATAGTTTTTTATATTTTCCTCTTACTGACCATGGTGGTGTAACCTGGGGACATAAGGAGACCATAAAGAATCAGGTAGGAAATATTTCTCAGTTTATCTTAGTTCACCATTTTACTCCCTTTTGGTTTTTCTAGGTCTAGTGGCTTTCACACTATAGTAACACGGAGAAATATATTCTTATGAGACCCTATAATCTCAGACCTCTTTTGACAACCTTATTCCAGAGAATGATGCCCTGAGCTTTCTGAAACAGCAGATTCAGTGTAAGACATATCTCTAATGCAGCCAGACAACTGTCAGAATCAGAGATTGGATACTTTTTCAAGTTGTGGGTTGTTTTAGACTTTCAGTTGGATACTAACAAAGGAAATAGAAACTTTGATATTCACAGAACCCAACTGATAATCAAAGAATTAATTGCCTACAGACAGACAGACTGGTGTCAGGTATGAACCCTGTACTGGATGTCAAATTCATAAGATAGCTGAGCTGGGTCTTGGCCTTGTGATTTTCCTCTTGTGCCTGTTGAGTTCTGAGGATTTAGACATGCACTACCACAGGGAGCAGCAGGCTGCCTTTCAACTTCCACATCTAATAACAGCTTACAGGAACAATCCTTCCCTGTTGTCTTCTTAAAGAAAAAAAAAAGATGATTGAAAGTACATTGTGACATTTTCTAGAAAGAACATGAACAAGGACTAATGTGTAGCCTATGCCATCGTAATTTTCCATTCCCTTTCAATCATTGGACAGAAATGATAATTAAAGCCACCTTGATGTGGTAAATATTATTTATTTATTTATTACCACACTTGAATCAAAAAGGTACCAAATAGAGCACAAAGGACTTGGTATTTATAATAAGATTTAAACAATTGCAGTTGGACAGACTATTTTGTATAGTTCCTGTTAATAGCTGTGAGATATCATTTTCCATGTTCTACCTAAACTGCTCATACACCAGGCCAGTCCTCCTGGCCAATCCACCTGCCCCATGGCACAGTCTTCTTTCTTCATCTTCTCTCTCCTTCATGGTCTCAACCTCAGACTCCAAGCCTGGGAACTGAAGCACCATCTACTTTTCTTCTCCCCAGCATTAGGCTTTAGGTATCATTATTCTGTAATCATGGAAGGCAGGAAAGAAATGTTGTAATTATATTCCCAATATAACTGCAAAATGTAACTGGCTTTATGGCCACTTGTCCAGAGTCTAGGATCTTGTATTAGAGCATATAAAGTTTACTGATAGTTTTTCTTTCAGACAGAGCATTTTAAAGCTATGAAATAATAGTCCTTTTAGAGAGGGCCACATCAGGATATCTGGATATCCTCTTTTGGTTGAACTAGGGTAACTACAATAATTTGGTTTAACTTAAGTTCAATATTTGATCCAGATCCTTGATTGTATAGTGTGCAGATCTGAGAAATGGCCAGTCAGGACATTTATTGATCATCTAAAATTAATTACCTCTCAATTCTTTCCTAATACCAATCACAGTCAAAGCTGGAAAGCTTTTCACCTCTCTTACAACCCCTTTTTGTACTCTGACTAACCCTGCTTCCAAGTTGGTCTTAGAAATTGATTCTTGCACAGGCACCTCTTCATTTTAAGCCCCAAGAAAAGCCATAGTGGTTGGAGGAACCCACTTAGTGTTTTATTTTTGCTTTTTACTGAACAGTCAAGGAATAGTCTGGAAGTGTTTCAGGAAAAACTTTCCAGCACTGAGCAGCTGCTCAAAGTAACTAAAAGAAGATTGAATGAAAGCTCTTCCCACACATTGCATTCACACTGTTTGACTTTTTGTTTCTCATAGACATTTGATATATGGATTATGGTTTCTTCATGACATCATTCTACACTCTCATAAACTGACCTCTCAATAAACTTAGCAATGTCACTACAAGAATATGAATATCAACTTTACCATGGACTATTAATATTCCTGGGTTTTGGTCATATATTTATCACTATTTAATTTGTAACATCTTATGAGACTATATGGATTAGAAGATTCACCGCATAGCTCTAATGGAACTATAAATCAGATAAAGTTATCTCTAAAGGCATTGGTTCCTTGTCTTCTTTCTTAAGGGAATTCCTTGCAAACATGAATCAGATACCCGACAATGCTGTGCATAGTTTTGAGAGAATATTATAATCACAGCTACATTTAAAGGACTGAACGTTAATATTGTTGCTTTTCTTTAGAGCTTCCAGAAAATATTAAAATTTCAACAGAGGCATTTTTGCATCAATTTGCACATGGAAATTACCTTTCAAGACTTCAAGTCTTATCTGTAATTAAGAGGTCACTCCTTAGGATGCCTAAGTCTGTCAGTGGGAGCTTTGAATGCTCACAAAGCCAGTGACTCTTTGATTTTAGCTGTTCGCCAATGATGGGAATGAACCACTAGGAGGCGCAACTGGACAGGGGGGACTAAGGGCCTTACCCTAGAAGGGGAAATGTCTGCTTCCACAAAGCAGAGTACTCCATTCTCTTTTCTTTTTGACCTTCCTTGTCCGCTGCTTTATTATTAGGCAACATTTAAAATGAGGTTGGAATGAGTCCCTTTCCCTTTTGAAATTTAAATGCCAACAGATCTGAGTTACTTCAAGTCACAGCTATGAAATGTCCTCTTGCTAAGCCTGTGTCCTGGCTTTGTCTAACTTAGCTTGGAGTGTTTGTGTTTGTGTGTGTGTGTGTGTGTGTGCATGTGTGTGTGTTAGTGTTGTTATTGTTTTTGCTGTTGTTGTTTCTTCTCTGTTTCTTAGTATATAATGAATTTGCATGTCTTCCTTGTTTAGGGGCTGTTCTAACTATCTGCTACTCCTGTTTTAGTGTTAAGTATTTCGTAAGGAGCGCAGAGTGCTTGAAACACTTAGTAACAACAACTACAGCACAAACAAGCTATTTCTAAAGACATGAATTAGGAACATTGTCCTGAGTTGTGGAAGCCATGATCCTATCTTTCTGTGGATGTCAGAAGTCCTTCTTCAGGAGGGTAGCTCAGGCTATCTCTCCTCCTTCTCTTCAATCCCCTACCCTTTGCCTCAGACTGCTGGGCCAGATTCTCAGAATCCAGCCTGGGCCTCCCTGGGCTACTTTAGACTTGGCACCAAACCAGAGAATGGAGGTTTTCTGTGTGATTCAGAAACTTCTTCTGGCGTGGGGTGGGACTTTCAAGGAGCCCAAAACAATGCCCAAATGCATTTCTCTTCCTTCCTTCCTTCCTTCCTTCCTTCCTTCCTTCCTTCCTTCCTTCCTTCCTTCCATCCTTTCCTTTCCTTTCCTTTCCTTTCCTTTCCTTTCCTTTCCTTTCCTTTCCAGAGAAAAACTTGACAAGATTCGAGAAGCACTTACAGTCTAAGAATTCAGGGCATGCTGGGATGAGGAGATAGGAGGCCGATTACTGTACCTCATGTCTTCTATGACTTCATCTATCAGCTTCAGCCACACCTCCACCAACTGGTTTGCAGGAATTTTACCTTGGATCCCTGATTTTACAGCCTCTATATTTGATTGCTGAAGAATTAAGAAAGAGGAGAGAGAACTGATAACTCTGCCATTATACTCAAGAAAGTGTTATTTCCAAGGCAGGGTAGAGGGTGGGCATGGGGTCAGGGACATAAAAAGATTTAGTTACAGAAAGCCAGAGGGCTTTGTTTCTCACTCAGTGATATTTACCATAGCTTTGTGCTATTTACCTTTATTCAAAATGCAATCGACACTGATAAGTTTAAGCAATAGCGAAAACCTTATTCCGTCTCTTGACCTTTGGAACTATGTAAATATTTTATGTACTCCAAAAATAAACAGAAAGAAACCATCAGGAATAGGTGAGGGAACCCACAAAAGGATATACGTGGAAATAGTATGGGCTCAGTTATATTTCAGATGGACAGCTGAACTAACCCATGTAACCCATGAAAATAGTACTTTAGCTATTTGTCCTTAGTTTCAGGGCAAAGGAAATCCAAAAGTATCAAACGTGAATCACTGTGAACTTGCTCACAGTGGCTGATGTGTGGAGTTTAAGTTTGAACAAATGAATGAATACAGTTGGGATAGCAGAAACTGGGATCTCACTGAAGGAAAGATAGACTAAGTCCTTGGTGGTAGATTAAAATTGGAGGCACCATTTTGGCCTTCAATATTTTAACAGATATAGAAATAAGTTTATACATATATCTGTGTGTATGTATGTATATGCCCATGCATATGAGTGTGACCATGAACTTCTTGGCCACAAGGCCTATAAGCAACAGTATAGTAACCATGAGCACTCTAGTACCCAGATCTTGTTTTTCAAATGCACTTCCTATTAAAATAACCACAGCATCTCAGAGAAATGGTTATTTCAGGGCTGGAGCTGGGAAAGTACAAGCTAAGCCCAGCATATGCTGATGTGCTAGAGCTGAGCATCTGCCAACAAAGAGAGGAAGGGAGTGCCTGCTCTGCCTAGCCAAGGTCAGGGAAGTCACTCTCTTTGTCAAGACCAGCCTGAGCTCAGACAACTCGGTCAGTGGAAGAAGAGGATAAGGGGAACCAGGGCATAAACCAAAAAAACAAAACCCTGAAGAATGGCCCCAACATGATTAGAAGGTTGTCTGATTCTCCACCAACTCCCTTGAGGAAGGAAAATGGAAACTAATAAAAAAATATTGTATTTTGGGCTGGAGAGATGGCTCAGTGGTTAAGAGCACTGACTGATCTTCCAGAGGTCCTGAGTTCAATTCCCTGCAACCACATGGTGGCTCACAGCCATCTGTAAGGGGATCTAATGCCGCTTCTGGTATGTCTGAAGACATCGACAGTGTCTTCAAAAACATAAAATAAATAAATAAATCTAAAAATGATACCGCATTTCAATTTCAGCTTTATTTAATTTTACAAATATTAATTTAAAATTTTTATAAATTAAAATGTATAAATATTTAAATTTAATTTTTTTCGTTTTTTTATTTTATGGGCACAAGTGTTTTGCCAACATGTATGTCTGTGTGCCACACATATGCCTGGTGCTTTTGGAAGCCAAAAAATGGGCAATAGATCCCTTGGAATGGGAGCTACAGGTGGTTGTGAGTTCTAGGAAGAGAACCCATGTCCTCTGGAAAGGCAGCAAACACTCTTAGTCACAGGACTATCTATCCATTTCCTCCATTCCATCTTTACTAATCAGGAAATCACACTGAAGTCCAGTCATCCTTGAGTATTGGTGCGCCCACCCCCGACACGTGGAGGCCTTTATTTGTAAGGACTTTGGTCTGTGATGCTCCCTGGGGTTATCAGCCAAATGAAACCAAGCGATGGATTGAAGCTGCAGGTTCCATTGAGCCTGATCACTCTGATCACTCACTGCCTGTGAGGTTCTGTCTTCTGACCGCTGTCTTCTCAGCTATGCGGTCATCAGTGATTTCCAGTTCCCTCATGCAACCACATCCCTCGCCATAGGCCGAAACCAGACTATGGCTTTGGAACCTACTAAGGACCTGGCACATGCCTTGTTGCTATTCTTGAGGGCATCAGCCAGGACATTCACATGCACCATGTTGGTGGTATAGAAAGATGGTTTTATATATCTATATCTATATCTACATCTACATCTATCTATGTATCTATCTATCTATCTATATCTATATCAATCTATCTCTGTCTATCTCTATCTATCTATCTATCTATCTATCTATCTATCTATCTATCTATCTATCTATCTTTGATATAAAGCAGCCTGCATATCAAAAAGCAATATTTTTAGTTTGCTATAGAGTTTTTCATCAGATATTTTCTCATATATCTTGGTCTAACATTTATCAAATACTGTAAACTGAAACAATATTGTTATTAACTTATTTCAATCACATATTAATGAGGTTAATGTGATATTTCCATACATATGAGATGGATAGATTATGCCCAAACACTCCTTCCCCACCTACCCATTTGCACTCTAAATTAATATTAATGCTGGGTGGGATTTATAGAAATAGCTTAGTATCTTACATTAAGTAGAAGTGTCTCAAACGTGGCCCTTTCTCCTCACTCTTGTAGCCTACCAGTGTCAAGAAGACCATCTTGTCTGTTCTTAAGCAGGTCTACCAGAGAAACACCCCCCAACCTCCTCCAGGCTTCAGAGAAGGAGTGTTCCCCCAGTCTGAAGCAAGAGCAGAGACTGGTGGGCCTTCCCATAGCAGAAATTATCTCTGTAATAGAGCAAAGTAATACAAATTGCAAACCAGGCTATTGGAACAAGGTGCCCTTTATATGCAAATCATGTTGACACCAGTTCCCTTTCCTCTGCCCTGTGGCATCCTCCCTTCTTTGACAGTCAGAAAGCAAGCACTCACTTAAACCTAAGATAGACCTCCTTGTGGTGGGTGTGGCTGTACAACTGGAATTCTGGTGAATGGAAAGTGAGCAGAAATCTGGGTGTTTCCTAAAGAGAGACTCTTGTCACCTTCTCGTTTTTTTCCTCCTCTTAGGCTGGAGGGTGGGTGTCCTGGTGAGGCTGTGTCTATGGGATGGACAGAGGTAACTCCTTAGTAAAGGGTAGAATGTCCAGGGGGAAAGCACAGGCACGGGTACCATTTCCCTCCGTTGTTGGTAATCTGCTCTACTGTTGACCACTGTGTGTTGGAGACCTGGTACTACAGATGCCTAGGGTGTGTATTACCCCATGTTTACCTTACTGTCTGCTAAAAGTAAATGCTGCACAGATAACTCACCAGCCATTCTGCCATGACTAGGAGAGTATTCACTGCGTCCAGGCGGTAACTAATATCCTCCCAGTAGGAAGTCAGGGTGACGATGGGCTTTGTGTGGGCCCAAGGTAAGTAGTAATAGTAGTTCCCTGATATGGAGAGTCAGGATTCAGAAAACAGGGACGCTTGAAGTGGACAACATATTTGTTACATAGATGTGCTGATGGAGCTACTCATTAATGAATGGCCTGGAGAATGGTCTTGGCTAAGGTTTGTTTGTTGTTTGGGGAGCTGGAGATTAAACCCAAGGCCTCATACAAGCTAGGACAGTTCTCTACTGCTGAGTCTCACCCGGGGAACTATTCTGACTCATCAGTTTTAATCAGGCAAGCAACAGAGGAATAGATGGTCCATTCATCTGTTTAGCAAATTGTTCTAAAACGCCAGCAAACCGAGGGCAACCGGCTCAGGATCTGTTTGTGGCTCAGGACCATACAGCTGAACACGGGAGACGGTTACATCATATGGCGTGGTAGAGCAGAGAGCACTGGGGGTTAGACTCACTGTCTCTCTATGAAAACTGTTCTTTTAAATTATTGCTCTAGCTGGAAGAGCAACCCCACCCCATCCTCTGTTCTTTGCAAACCTTGGCTGCTGGCACGGGCTTGGCATTACTCAAGAGACTTTCTGCAATTAAGACTAAGCACTTCACACTTACTAGGGCTTTTTATGTTTTAAGTCAGCATGGGCAAAAAAAAATTTAGGTAAAAATATAGCAATTCTGTTGGACTGTTTATGGGCATAGAGCCGGATACATACACACACAATTAAAAAGGAAAAAAAATCTTCTAAAAGAGAACTAGGTGATAGAACTGGGTAACTACTAGTAAGAATCAAAAGCCTGGCTTTTCCAGTGTCTGAGCCAGAGTGCGACCATTGTCAACTGAGGAATCTAAAGGGGATTTGCACTTGGTGGGGTAGAGCTGCTTGAGGGAGTGTGGTATTTACTGGGGTCATCACCTTGGAATTTCATGAACTCTGGTGTCCAGCCTGGGACACTGGCCCATGGGTGTAACGACTCTTGTGGGTACCTAACGTCCAATGCTCTTTCTTACATTATCTAATGAGATGCTGGGGATAATAGCCATCAGAGCTAAATACAGCGTGTGCCTCTTGTGCTGAGATGGACCCTCTGTAAGCACGAACAGGAGAGAAGTTCACACCACTCTTACCATCAAACACTGCGCGGCTGTATTGAGTTGTTGATGCCAAAGGGTTACAGGTTGCATCAAACTTGTTGCCATAGTTCCCGATGCTGACTTCGAACTGAATGGCCTCACCGACATCTTGCAACATGATGGCTGAATGGAAGACGGCAGACAGGCTGCACTTCAGCCTTCGCTGGTATTTCTAAACAGAAGGAACACACATAAGGTTCAGGACCGTCTCACATGTCTGTATTTATACGTGGATTTCCAGCAGACCAAAGGCTAAGCCTAGTTAATTAGTGCTGTACTAAATGCCACAGGACTATGTTTTCAGATCCCTTGACTCTCCGTCTCTTGTTAGTGGGCAGAGACTAAAGGGTTGTCACCATGGAAATGATTAACAGAAGGGGAAAACAATGCAAATGTCCGCAAGTCATGCTTCAAACAAATTATGTTACTGTTATAATAGGATAAAAACTCATAACAACTTAAGCCTTAGTGCAAGCATAGGAAAGGGAAATATTTTATCTTATTATTTATTTTGCTGGTGACATGCTAGGCAAGTACTCTACCAGAGAAATATATCCCCTGCTCCAAAAGAATATCTTTAAAGTGAATTTATTAAATAAATGTTTTTTTAATATTGATGCACAGGTAGAGGGTCTAGAAGAATATAACAGCAATACTATAAAAGGCGGAGAGATATGGCAACTTTCTTTCTAACTTATATGTGTTTGATATTTTGAGTCTCTTAAGTATTAATTTCCTAATCAAAAATAACAATAAAGATTTTAATTTTCAACTTAAAAATGAGTGGAGTTATATTCCCTCCCTTTTTCTAATCCACCTTCAGTCTCTTTTCTCTCTCTCTTTCTCTCTCTCTCTGTCTGTCTCTCTGTCTGTCTGTCTCTCTGTCTGTCTCTCTCTTCTCTTGAATAATTTAACTGATCCTTTCCTTCACTTCTTATCTGTACCACGGTCTTTATTCAACCGAATGAATCACTAATTGGGTGGGGCTTGCTTGTATGAGGCACAACTTTGGACACCTATTTATAGAGATACCCAGGCAATGGCCTCAAAAACATTCAAAAACAAAACTAAACCAAGATTCTTTTTATTTATTAAGCATAACCAGACATAATTATTTACAAGTTTTTTCTTTCTTCCTCATACATCCGTGTTCAAGCTATCACAGTGCCCTTCCTGTTCCATGTTCAAGCAATCACAGTGCCCTTCCAGTTCCCCAGGACTCCTGAGGAGGCATCTACTTTACATCACTAAAGGGAGTACTTGAGAAAAACATCCTGGTACAGGGAGAGCCTTTCCCATGCATCTTACCAACTAAGGTGATCCGAAGTCTGAACCCTCTCAGTATTGAAAGACACTTTCCCACTCAATTCAATCAAAACCAAGCAAACATCTTGTTACCATCTAGTCATTGATTATAGCTTTTTTGCCACTGCCCTATTAGTTGTTAAGAATTTTACACAGTGTATTGTTGTGCTATTCATCCCTCCTCAACTTCTCCCAGGTCCTATGGCTTTATTTAAATTATCTTTTTTTTGAAAACAAGTTTACTCTAGTGTGTGTGTGTGTGTGTATGTGTGTGTGCCTGAGTGCCTTGTATGTAATGTGAATCACATCTTTGCAGGAGCCACAGGGGTTATAAAAGTGTTGGGTACCCTAAAACTGGAATTATAGACGGTTGTAAGGCCTCATATCAAACCCTCTGCAAGAGCAGTAAGTGATCCTAAATGCTGAGTCATCTATCCAGCCCTCTGACCCCCAAATCAATGATCTTTTTCTAAAAAACACAAATTTATGTCTCCATCATTATATAGAGGGTACTTTCCCCATTACACACCAATTTTAAAAACCATGGTACGTATGATTATGTGTGCCTATGTGTGTGTGTGTGTGTGTGTATATATATATATATATATATATATATATATATATATATATATAAATATATATATAAATACATGTGAAAATACATACACATATAAAGATTTACCATTTTAGGACTCAAGTACATTCACATCACCAACGACCCAGGTACATTTGCATCTATTCAAATGAACTCTTTTCACATTGCAAAGCTGACATTCAAATAAAAACTTTGCATCTCTCCTTTCCACTAGCCCCTGGGCAGCTACCATCCTGTGCTGTGCATAATTCACTTAACACAATGTTTTCTATATTATCAATGTTGCAGCACACATACCTTCACATAACCCTTTCCCCAGTACTATTTTGTTTAATGGAGACATTTCATTTGTTTATCTAGTAACCCAGTGATGGATACACACGGAGCTTCCACCTTTTGGCTATGATGATAACATTGGATAGTAGCTTCTACCTTTTGGCTATGATGAACAACACTGGGTGTGTACGCTCCTGCTTCCAAACCCTTTGAGTCTGCACTCAGATGTAAAACCGCTAGATTCTAGAGTGATTCTATTTTTATTTTTGGTGGGGAGGGGGCTGCTTTAAGAACGGGCTTTATTTTGTTTCAAGCTCTCACTATGCCTAGGCTGGCTTTGAACTCACAACCCCTTGGTTCAGTCTCTAGGTGCTGGGATTATAAACATGCCTCGCCATGCCTGGTTTCTGTGAGAACTTTTATCATCTTGTAGTCTTGTAGAGGTATAAAGAGAAGGGAGCAGTCTTCTGGAAAGCTCATGACCATGAAGTCGCCATTTTGGTGAAAGGCATTTTGACCTAGCAGATAAAGCAGAACCCCCTAAGAAAGTTCCATCAGAAACTCCTCTGAGCTCTTGCAGAATTCTTTCTAAATCAATGGCTGCGATCTCAGCTTCACTTTCAATTGCAGTCATAATTTTATATGCAACATAACGTCTTCTTTATAAAATGCTAAGCATGATTTAAGAAAAGGGAAGTTGTTTTTTTAAAAAACGAACTATGATTTGGGCCCTGAGTCTGAGGTGGAATTTCTAGACTTGGTTTATGGAAGCGAGACAACCCACCCTAACTGTGAGACCATCACCGTGCATGAGGTAGGGCTCTGGGCAGATCAAAAAGAAAAACGGGAGCTGATTATGACAGTCACCTTGTCCTGCTTTATGATGAAGCCATAATAAAGAAAAAGTATGACTAATACAAATAACTTCTTTCTTTTAAATCCTTAGAAATTTCAAATTTAAGCTTCTGAATCTCCCAGCATTCTTGAATCATGTATAATTCAGGGAACTTCACCGCAAGGATGGCTCAGTAGCATCAGGCCCCTGATAAATGGCCTCAGTGTCCCCTGCAACTCCAGTACCAGAGCAGAAGGCTAGATAGGAAGCTTTTAAACTCAAATATCCAGGCTAAAGCTTCCCAGGTAATTGGTGCGAGTAGCTGGCACAAGCTCCTGCTAGTATGTCTTCCTTATCACAATGGAATGTACTCTCAACTCTAAGCCAAAATTAACCCCTCTTTTTTAAAGTTGCTTTTGTCCAGTATCTCATCACAGCAATAGAAACAAACAAACAAAATACCTAAAACCCAATACAGGATCCAGAAAGAAGGATTGTGATTGTTCCGAAGGGAACAAAGAGCATGGGGTGTTTGCTGAGTGGGGAAGAAGATGTATCTGGCTGAATTTGTGCTGCACAGACATGCAAGTCAAGATTCCATCAGGAACCCCAGGATGTTCTCATGCAATGCCTGCACCGTTGCCCACAAAAGGCTTCCCAGGCTCCTCCCACTGGGACACCTGACCTCTGGAAAGAAGTTTGGGCTTCTTGCAATCACCACAATTAGCCAAGACTGGCATACACTGTCAGACAAAGATGGACCCACTTTGGACCACTTTACAAGTCCAAGCACAATAAGGAGCTCCACTACTGTCTGCTCACTTGCCCCAGAGTCCGGCTGCTTGAGATGAGGTTACTGAGAGCTTAAGGAGAGGTAGAAACATAAACATGATTTAGAGACACTGGGTTCTTCGGCTTTGGTTCTGGGATCTCTCTGCATAGCAAATCTTAAGGGCAAAACTGCTTACTATCAAGGAAAGCTAAATTACAGACATGTAAAGGCCTAGAATCAGGATGAGGAAGGAATGTTTCGAGCAAGTCTGATCTTTGCTGGTAAGCAGCTGCAAGGTGGACATACTTTGACTACAACATTTAAAAAGAGCCTACCTCTCCTTCTCCTTGTGTTGAGACTTTGTGGAGGTGTTAGGAAAAGAAGAAGTCTTACACCGCCCCCAAGAAGAGTAAACAGAAGAGGTGGTGGGGTAAGCTGTCTGTCCTGAAATGCTATAAGATAAACGAAAATGGCGAAATTAATCACCTTCATTTAAAAATGCCCTTTGGATGCACATATTCTGAAGTGCTTATAGTCAGCCACTTGGACAGACATTACTGCAGCAAGTATTTATTGTCTGACTTGTAGCTTCAGCAAAATCAGACAACAAGTAATTGTGTATGGGTTAATAAAAAAGCAGGAAGTGCAAAGCAAAAACAGAAAACAGACCAGAGAATGACAATGAAAAAAGAAAACTTCGGCAGAGGCCCACAAAGGCAGTAGGTGCTTGAATAATGCTGCCTTTACAACCTTTGGTCTTCTTTTCTCTGCTGCTGTCCCTTGGTGAGATCCATCCACCAGGCCCACCCAGAACCAGGCCAGTTCTGCTCCAGGGAGTGAGTCACTCTTGACTCTGACAAACAAGTTCCCTTTCCACTGCGGTCTCAGAGCTATCCCCAAACACACAGCCTTTGTAGGACAATGACCAGGATCATGTTCTAGGCTGAGCTGAGCATAGATGTCCATTTCACTCTGCCCCAGATCCCGCTGCGCCATGGCTGGGGTGCGCTTAGGCCCCAAGCTTCTCTCGTGCCTTTGAACTGCTAGTTGGTTGGGTTTTTTGTTTGTTTGTGGTTTTTGTTTTGTTTTGTTTGGTCTTTTTTTTTTTTTTTGGTTTTGGTTTTTTGGCTTACTCTTTTTGGTTGTTTGCTTCCACCCCCGCCCCCATTTTTATTAATGAAGTGTGTGGTATAAGTTATTTCACTATCTGTGTATAATTATTTGTTATGAAGAGAACATATTCTGTTTTTTGTTCTGGCTAATGGCAGGCTGTTCTTTGATGGCCACCACTGGCGGATGCAGTGGCTCATACACATCGTTGGTACTTTTCATTTTTGGCCTTCAGTTTTTAAGCAAATGAAGGAAACGGGCCTTCTTGTCTCTTGGCACTCAGCAGGTCTCTCACCCACTCCCATTCTCCTTCTTTCATTACGGTTGTTCAGTGTGAACAGAAGGAGCCTGGATGTAATTGCATGCTGACAACAACTAAAACCCCAAATCAAGAAATAAACAAAAGCCCACAGAATATTGGAATAGCTAGAGGGTCATCATGACATTTCTCCACAACCCTTAGATCCGAATGATTTATTTATATACTTATTTATCTATTTGTTCATTTTTGTTTTTTCGAGACAGGGTTTCTCTGTGTAGCCCTGGCTGTCCTGGAACTCACTCTGTAGACCAAGCTGGCCTCGAACTCAGAAATCTGCCTGCCTCTGCCTCCCAAGCAGATGACATATTTAAAACTCAGGTACAGTCTATGACTGCTCAGGCTCATTGTCACCAAGAGGTCAGTCACCTTCTTCAGCTTTCCTTGAAGGTCCACACGACACATGTAGCTCTCCTCATGGGCAATCCTGCACTAAGCAGTACATGGGGATGTCCCACTTTCCCACCTGCCTGCCCCTCTTTTTTTCTCTCTCCTAACTTATCTTCACCATGTGGTAAAAATCTTTATAGAGTTGAAAATGTTGTAAAGTGGACATAAAGACTCCAGCCAGAGCCGGGCGTGGAGGGGCACACCTGTAATCCCAGCACTTGGGAGGCAGAGGCAGGTGGATTTCTGAGTTTGAGGCCAGCCTGGTCTACAGAGTGAATTCCAGGACAGCCAGGACTACACAGAGGAATCCTGTCTCAAAAAACAACAACAACAAAAAACAAACAAACAAACAAAAAAAAGACTCTAGCCAGGGCTGTAGTGCAGGAAGTGGGGGTCCATTTCTCTGAGTTCCATGTCTGCTGTAAAAACCAGCAGAAAATGGGTTTGCCCTGTGTCTCTCAGCATGAACTCATGGAATCCAAATAAAGAGGCTCTCCTGAAGAGCCAACAAAGAGCCTGCTCTATAGGATTTAGCTTGACAAGTCAGCATGAGAGGCCAAGGCATTTGGTTACTCTTAATCCTTTTGGCTAGTAAACTGGTATAATTATATCTTAATCCATCTGGTCATCCATAACAGAAATACCATACCATCATCTGTATAACAAATAAATGGTGACTATGTATTTGTCCCAGTTCTGGAGAACTGATATATCAGATATCTAATAAAGGACCTTTTCTTGGCCTTTGTTCTCAATATGTCTTCATGCGGTAGGAGTAAGCTCATCTCCAGGGCAATATTTCTAAGGTGACTAATGCCCTTTTGAGGCTAGAGCTTTCATCCTCTGATCACCACTGGAAAGCCCTAATTCCTAACTCCTTTACTCCGGAGGTTAGATTTGAACATAAGACTTTAGGGGTGACAAAAATGCTCAGGTCATACTAACTTACAAGGTCTGCTTCTGAGATTATAGCAATTCTCTGAATACAACAGCCTCATCACATTTTGGGATATTCCCAAGAATTAAAACAAAGTAATTGAAAATTAGGAGTAGGGGGGACATTTTCTGATATTAATGCAAAGTTGCTGTACCTGTGTTGGGATTAATGGACCACAGAGCCTCCCTCTCCCTGCTGACCATGCCTTGTGGTTGAGAAGGTCTAGGGGGGCATTCATATACTCGCCTTTGATGATACTTGATTTAAGGTCTCATCTTAGCACAACCATTCTATGCTATACACCAAGAGAATGAGATAACTCAGGAGTTATCAAAACCCAAAGTCACGAATGGTGCTAAGGCATTTACTGGAGAATTTTTTTTTTTTTTTTAATGTCTGGGCTTAGGTGATGGAGAAGGACTAGAGATTTCTTAGCAGTTATTTCCTAATGGCTTACTTTGATAGCCTGTGAACCTGCCTTAAGAGATTGGCTAAGTATGAGAAAAGCTGTAAGCAGTTCTGGATTCTACAGGCAGACATGTGAACATACATCCAAGACAGATCACACATCCTTCCTCTTGGTAATCTTCATGCATGGGTTTAACAGCAAATGGCTACTATAGTTCTTTCACTATTTATATTACCTAAATGGAGTCATCCTATATGGTAACATAAACTTCCAGGACAGCATTTTTGACCAGGCAATGACCTTGGCTAACTTGCCTCCCCCCTACCCCCTGCCTCCCCGTATACAGCTGAGCCCTGTACCTTGTTCCCAGGAGAATCAAAGTGAGGGGGTAAAGAGAAAGGTAGTCTTGGGAAGAAGGGGGGAACATTAGCCTCTGCTCTGGAAGGAGCCAAAGGACTGAAATTGGTGCAACCCAAAGGCTGAGCTCCAAATGTCCCAAACTCCAAATGTGTATGATGCAAAAGTCCATCAGCACTGCTTCAGCTACCAGCCTGACCTAATCGTCCTGGTGGCAGTCCATGAACAAGGCCTTGGAGGGTGGGGAAGGGGAGAATCTCTGCTGCAGTAAGTGGCTATTCTTCCTGTTGGTCATCCTGAAAGGGGTCAGACTTTATAACTGCCAGACATTAGTTGACTTCAAGGAAGAAAACTCCACTGGCTCAGCAGAGAACTCTTCAGAGCTGGACCTGAGAGCAGAGATAAGAATGTGCCCAAAGCACTGACTGGGCCAAGCTTTAAGAAGGCAGGTTGGAAATGGGCTGGAAGGCTGATAAACAGAGACTGAGAGAGCTGCCCCAGGTCACGGCTCTGACAGCAGCCACTTCATGTCAGCCGTCCTGCTGTTTACTTGGCTCAGAGCTGACATCTTTTCTAAAGTTGCTGCTTGGTTTCTCAATAACATGGGAAAATGAGAAAAATGTTCAGTTCTCCCAATGGAGGTTGTTGCACCCTGAGGGAGTTGGTGGCCCGGGGCAATCTAGAACAAGCCAGGAGAGACCTGGACAGAGGAGTGTCTGAGAGTCAGCTGCTCTGCCAAACAGCTCAGATTTGTGTGTCCCAAGAACATTGATCTGAGAGTCTCAGGAAGAGAGAGGTGAACTTAGAAGACTTTCTGGCTTGAAGTAAAAAGGGACTTAAAGCCATTGTAATGCCAGCAGGAAGCAGGCCTGCCCTTATCGCTATGAAGCCTGAGATGTAGCAGCTGCCTGTGAAAGTAGAAATGGGGTAACTCTGGTACCTAAGCCATCCAGGGGAAGAGCTCTTCCTCACAACCTCTCCACTTAAGGGCACTGTTTGCGTACTCTGTCCTTATAAACATATATGTGGTGGCCAGTCTTTATCTCAAGAATGACTGGATTAACAAAACGAGATTAGTCATGCCTATAGGTATTTCTCGGTGTTACCAGAGACATGGAGTCTTGGATATAATTAATGGATTATCCTTTGCTGAATTTATGTCATGATGGCAGTGTCAAGAGTTGGTGACAGTAAGAGGTACAGGATGCAAGTCACAAGGGAGTGTAAGATACTGCCTTCTTTTTCTGTTCCCTCTCTCTGTTGCTTTACCACAATGAAGAAGCTCCTCAGTCACACATGCCTTTCATAATCCTGTTCTATCTGGTTTACATGGGACTATACAACCATGAACCAAACCTTCAGAAACAGTGAGCCAAAATTAATTCTTCTACCCAGAAGTTGTCTATTCTTCAATTTTGGTCAGACTACCAAAGACTAATATACCAATTAACATTGCAGTAGCTGAAGCAAGCCTCATTATCTTCAAAGGGCTGTCATGGATATATCAAGGGAATGTTGAAATGAATTTCTCTGATGCAGATCTTTCTCCAACTCTCCCACAGATGACTCTTAGACTCTCCAATCCCTTGAATCCTGTGCTATGTTCTCCCTGACATTTACCTCAACAACCAGAAGGTCATCTATTGAAATGGGCTCAAATGGGCTTGAGTGGTTTCTGGTGGTTTCTTTTCAAGGAACATGTACAGTTCAACCAAGATTCTGCCTCTGTAGGCCACCCCTTCTCCCTAAAAAAGCAAGAACACAAAATTATTCCCATAGACAGGGACCACAGCTAAAGAATATCTATGGATCAGATCAGGCTAGCACTACTTTAACAAACAAACAAGTCTTTAATATCTAAAGGAAGAGTCATTAACTTTCAGATGGATTCCAAATGATGCCATGAGATGCAATGGTAGAAACGGAAAAGGGTCTTAGCTTGACCAACGCTGGAGGCTTTGAAGCCATCGTACTCTGGACCTGGACGCAGTTTCTGAAGCAGGGCAGTGAAGGAGAACAGGCTCCAAGTCTCCTCCATCTCAGGTCATCGGGAACAACCCTGCATTTTTGTCTATTTATGAATGTGGATCCCTTTCTCCTCTTCTCATAATAAAGAAACTGTCGTATGGCAACCAGACAAGTCTCAGAATCGTCAGGAAGCAAAAGACCAAGATGACTTGGGTGTGCTAAAATACGGAAGTCAAAAGTAGATACTCCTCCCATCCTACTCAATAGTGGTTGCCCATAGAATCTTCTGGAGAGAAATAGAAGGCTCTCAAGTCCTCGTCTGTCTTCACTGTCCCCTAGCCTCAGCTTTCTATCATTTTTTTTTTTTTTTTGAGCACCGGGATTGGGGGTAGGGCAGAAATGACCAAGAGACATTTAACTTCTACTGCAGTCAAAAGAGACTTTCCCATCTGTGAGACGGTGCTCAAGCACAGATCAGGGTCTCCACTGTCATGTCATCATAGATCTGGAATATGCATTAGAGAAGGAGGCCAGCATTGGTCATCTGCTTTGTTGATGTTTTCCATTAATGTGAAGTTGAGTGGACGGTTGTGGGATTTCACTTACCCCACTGTATGACTCAGTCACCAGGATCCTTCTCTCTCTCTCTCTCTCTCTCTCTCTCTCTCTCTCTCTCTCTCTCTCTCTCTCTCTCTCTCTCTCTCTCTCATATAGGATCTTGTTATGTAGCTCTGGCTGACCGAGAACTCACTGTATAGACCAGGCTGCCTTCAAGCTCACAGAGATCTACCTGCCTCCTCCTCCTCCTGAGTGCTGAGATTAAAGGTGCCTGGTCTTCTGATCCTTTTTGTAGTCTTTATTTCTAAGATGTAAGAAGAGTAAGAATTCTCTCCTTTAACACTTTATCAGCTGAGTGGCAGGTCTGCATTAGGAGTGAAGAATGTAAATGCCTCTCCCATGAGATACTTATTACTTTTGTAAGAAGGGATCCCATTCACCAGTGTCCATTAATCACAGCCGCAAATGATAAACCAATCTTTCCTGTATTCAGCTCATCATAGGGATCTGGAAATCCTGTGTACTCTCTGGGACTTCTGTAAAGGTTCAAACAACAAGGTCCAAACGTTGGGACAAAGACCACTTCTGTCTCGCCTGTATTTGCTGAGACGTAAACAGCATTATTAGATTCTAGATCTTTAACATTCCAACTATGGAAATAAATATTAGTTATTAGTCAGTTAGGTGGAATGAAGTTTTTCCTCTAGTTGGTGAATTAGTTGCATTAGTGAGAATTATGAATACGAAGGGACCTGCAGTATTTTACTATAGCTTTAACATAGTAAAAAACAAAAACAAAAACAAAAACAAAAACAAAAACAAACTGGGATAATTCAGACAAACTTATCCTTACAAAAAGAATGCTATTTAAAAAGGATCTTAAGATTTTCAAGTTGTTCTTCAAATTTTTTTGAAGTTTATAACTGACATATTAAATAGTTTGCTATTTTTGGAGTAAAAGATGATGTTGTTTTAAGAAGTCATTTAGATGATATACCAGATTTACTTCATATCATCTGTAATGATGTCATTTAACCTTAAGTAGTATTGTAGGTGCCGTTAAAAATACACTAGAATTTCAACTGTGTCAAGGGGTTCCTTACAGTTGTAAGACTGAATTGCTATTCTGAAGTGTTAAACAGATTAACATTCATTGCTTTCTCTCCCCAGTGATCATTTGATAAACTCTGTGTCCTCTACTTGAACTCAGCAAGATTACCCATTAATACAGAATAGTGAAGGCAATGCAAAGAAAGAGCCAATCAAGAGGAAATAGTGGATCCAAGCATTTTCTTCATCGAGCTAAATGGCTCCAAGATGAAAAAAGGCTGGAGCATTCTTGGGTGATACACAGAGGTCAAACTTTGGTACACTAGTTTGCTTTTATATCTTTAACATTCAGTGGAATAGGGGCAAGGTGTTGGGTAGGCATAAAGAATCAGAGAGTCTCAGAGAAAGTGTTCATGTTCAAAGGTTACTTAATGCCTGTGCTTCTTCAATTCAGAGCCCTCCTCTAAAGGAACAATACCATCTGCGTTAGGAGAACTGTAATGGTCAGCATTGAGGAAACTTGCAAAAAATGGCAAGAACTGCACAAACCAAAGTGCATGGTGGGATATTCCACACTAGGGAGACGTGAAAAGTGGAAAGTACTCGTGTCTTCTAACCTAGGGACTCACATAGAAAGTGGGGCAGAGATACTTCACACGTTATCGGAACGATAGATTTAGCAGTGCCCTGCATCTCTACCCACTGAGCATACACACTAACAGAAAGTATTATATCTCACAAACAATTATTTGCAGTAAAGCCAGCCGCACAGGATGATGTGCATCTAGATGAAAATAGGCAACAGGGCATGAGGGCTGGCTATCGAATGCCTTTAAACGTAGTCACGCAGGACCAACACACATCACTCATGAAACACTCTAACGCTCACCAAACGGTATTTGAGACAGTGAAACATCAATGAGAAGGTTTTAAGGCAATCCCTTAATACATTTCTTAGTAAGATGTCAGAGGATAGGAAGTTGTAGAAGACAGCAAAATGACAAAGCGTAAACTTGTATATGATGCACCCCAGTTCTCGAGGATGAGAAATGTAGTAAAAATATGATTGGTTACAAAAAACAAGGGAAACATGAAGAGTTTAAAACACACACTGCAAAGTTAATCGTGCTCTGTGCTGGATAAGCAGCTGAGTAGCAGCAGGGAATTCCCAGTTCACACCCAAATCCCACTGAGGCTTTTCAATGTATACTAGTCTTACCAGTTAGTTCATTGTCAACAGGCTCAAAGCCAGGTGAATAACCCAAACCTGCCGACTTCAAAGAGCCCAGCATTAGAGAAGAACTGGCTTGCCACAGCCACAGGAAGCAGATGAAGTTACTGACACAGCATGCTTTTAATAAATCATTTTCATGTCCCTAGTTGGGACAGTAGCCAGAAAATGCAGAAGTTAATTTGGTTTGAGGCGATATAAGCACACACCTGTAGTTAAGCCTGGATTATGTGATGCAGAGCGTGGTTGTTTCTTTGTTTGCATGTGTGATGGCGGGGGTGGGGTGTGGTGGGTGGTTGAGGGAGTAGGGGTCTGCTCCTCGTGTTTTGCGCCCCTAAATGAGGCTACCCGTAGGACCTGTAATGGCAGAAATTCTCAAGAGAAAGGCGGGGTGAAACTGCCTGTAACAATTTCTGGATTTAGTTCTGATGTCAGCACCAGTATTTCTTGAACTGCTATCGTTAGATAGTGTCTAGTGACTCTCCACTTTATAAGTGGGTTGGATTGCTTTTGTGCATTCTCTGTACTGGTTTGGCACTTTCTAACCTCTACTGGTTCTCTTTAACCTATAGTGGGCACATCCATATTACCCACTCAGCAGAAAGAAGCCCAGAGCATGCCTGCCCTTCCTCTGTCCCCTCTTAATCTCTATTTTCTGTGCTTGTGTTTTACATTTCATAAGGGTGCTAGCATTTGTGTTCTGTTCACAGCTGGGGCTGTGGGTTTAAAAAAACAAAACAAATCATTCTTATGACATAGTAACCATTGTAATACCTGTTTTCTGCTGCGATTCCCTAGTCTTATGATCCCTTCAGCTGAGAACATGCAGATGGAATCCTTTCTGGCTTTCAACCATCTGCTTAAAATCATGCTCCATGTGGCTTTATATTTGAGCCATGCATTTCTGTCTAACTTTTCATTGTCCCTGAGATTTATACTTGTCTTTCTTCTTAACGCCTTAATATATGAAACTAATGTCTTCTTTATCCTATCTCTAGGATCTCCCAGGTTCTTGACATTGGTTGGGATATTGATACTATTTTTTTCTTATTTTACATTCATTGGTGATTGGGTCTGTATGTGTGTATGTGTGTGGGTCACATATATACAGTGCCTGCAGAAACCTTAATAAGGCATTAAGTTCCCCTAGAACTAGAGTTAGGGATGGTTCGTCAGCCATGTTGAGGCCTGTGCAATACATTAACTGTAAGTGTTCTCAATCCCAGAGCATCTCTCCACCCCCATATTGATGCTCTTCAAACATCGATGCTCTTAAAACAACCATAAAATGAAAAACTTCAGTTCCTCCAGACAAAATTTTATTCTAAATTACCTCACTTTACCCACTATGTTTAATATACTGGCTCTTGCAAAACTCAATCTGCAGGTATTAATGTGCTTGTCTTCATTTTTCTATTATTATTTTAACTGCTTTTCTTTTCTTTACTTCAGTCCTTAGATATGGACCAACCCATTACAACATGTACAGGCATCTGCAGGCACTCTACTGTCAATCAAGACAATTCTAAAACAGCTCCTGGCAAAAGGTTTTGGATGGGAGCAAGAGGGATGAAAATTTATATTGATATTTGCTTCCATAGTTAGCTATTGTGCAAAGAATCATGGGCAAAGCTCACTGACCTCAATGTGTGTGTGTGTGTGTGTGTGTGTGTTTGTGTGTGTGTGTGTGTGTGTGAGAGAGAGAGAGAGAGAGAGAGAGAGAGAGAAAGAGAGAGAGAAGGAGAGAGAGTGTGTATGCGCGTGAATGTGTGTGAGCGTGAATATGTGTGAGCGTGGGTGTTAGTGTGCATGTGTGAGTGTGTATACGTGTGGGTAAGCATGTGTGTGTGAGCATGTGTATAAGTGTGAGTGTGAGCATGTGTGAATGTGTGTGAGTATGTGTGAGCATGTGTGAATGTGTGTGAGCATGTGTGAGCGTGTGTGTGTGCGTTTGTGTGTGTGTGTGTCCAGTGGCCTCAGACTTCACTGTACTTAAGGATTGAGTGGGAAGTTCCCACCCTCATCTGCCCAAACTCAATTCAGGAAACCTTAGCTAGAGGCCAGGAGTGAACACACAATTACTACACCTGCAAGTCTTATGCCACTGGCACTGTGGTCACTCTAGAAACCCTGATTCAGTCAGACCATGCATTCTGATGTCATGAAATTAAGGTTAGCTGAAAAGTCAAAGGATTTTCAAATGACTACAATTGACATCATTGACAAAAAGGAACAGACTAGGTATATGACTGTAATTATATTGTATAAAATAGTTAGCTATATCTTACCATATATATGGTAATTTTATGGCGTTTAAAGTGGCTTAAGTATAATGGGCTGTATCTAAAGATCTATCAATTAATTAAATTGAAATGTGCATTGATCACCTAGTATATGACAGATTTTGTTTCTCAGAGCACAGCTTCATGACTAAAGCTTAAATGTTACCTACATTGTGGGAAATGTTTTTGCCAATATTCAGTATAAGTACAAATATGAATGTCCACCTTTCCATGGACATCCTAGAGAGGACTCAGGTTGGGAATGTACTACGAACATTGATCTGTTTCATTCCTTTTATTCATTAACGATGTAATGACATACACTCTCTGAAGCCTAAGCCTCATTGTTTGAGGGAAAGATCATAGCATAATATCTTATAGGAAGTAACCATTCCAGGTAATTTGTTAGAAAAATATTAGAGGTAGTCAATCATAAACACAGGTTTGAATGTTTTCTGCCTCAGCAGATAGGTTTAGAATCCTTAGCCTTCCCTTCGATTTTCAATGCCCTTCAGTATATGCAATCACAGATCTGGGCCCAAGGATCACACAAGGAAGCTGGGACTCTTTGTGTGTCCTTATCTATGCCCATGCTTTGAAGGTGGCAGCAAAGGGCAGGGACGCCCACATTCATAGACACCACAGGTGATGCTGGTATAGCTCAGTCATCCAGTTCTAGAGTCAATAGGCCCTACCAAAGCCATTAAACTAGGGCTAAATCTATACACTCAAGGGTCCCTCAGGCCCTGGAACCTCTTGCAGTATATGACCGGGGGATCCCCAATGTCTTGAAATTTTTACATTAAAGAAGGGGACATTTAAGCCGGGCAGTGATGGCGCACACCTGTAATCCCAGTACTCTAGGAGACAGATGCAGGAGGATTTCTGAGTTCGACGCCAGCCTGGTCTACAGAGTGAGCTCCAGGACAGCCAGGGTTATACAGAGAAACCCTGTAACGAAAAAACAAAAACAAGACAAAACAAACAAACAAACAAACAAAAAAACCCCAAAAAACAAAAAACAAAAAACAACAACAACAACAACAACAACAAAAAAAAAAAAAAAAAAAAACAAAGAAGGGGACATTTTGTCCAGAGATCTCGGCTGCAGCTCTCAGTTATGACATGGTCACTAAACAAGAGTCTCTCCTCCACCTAGCTTGTTATAACATGAAAGTCAGATGCATTTGACCAAAGCAATGTGCAATGTGGGGTTACCTCACAGTATGTGAGCCTGGCTGGGCCTGTAATCATCAAGTGCTTGTGGCCAAGCTACCTTGGCCCCTCTGAGCCTCAATGTCCTCACTGTAGGCTGAGGCTGAGAACAGTCCCTGCCCCTCAGTGTTACCATGGACATGAGGATGACATGTGTTCCTCTGCCTCTTCCTCAGAGGGCTGAGGGCTGTCATTTGAACACTCCATCCAACAAGAACATCCTATGAATGGTTACGGTGACCAATTGGTTCCTGAGAGGTTGATCTAATAAGAATTCTTCAATAAATCCCCCCATCCTCCTCCTTCCTCCTTCTACTTTCCCTTCTTTTCTTGAGCCTTAGTCTCACTATGTAGCCAGGATAGCCTAGAACTCACAATTCCCTTCAGCCTTCTAAGTGCCAGAATCACAGGCGTGTGCTACCATGCCTAACTTGATAATTTTTTCTCCCCACATCAGGTAAGCAACATTTTCAATTTTCTTTTTAATAATAACAAATAGTTGTTTTTAGACATCTTGATGATTCTTCCTAAAAATTGGTTTACTCTATTTCTGGCCTATTTGGACAGCCTAATGGAAATAAGATTCTTAATTTCTTATCTTTGAGCATTTTCAGGTGACTACCTTCTTTATTTTGTTTATGAACAAGTGAACCAAGATTTCTAAAACCTTTCTGAAAAGCCTTTTCTATTATTATTGTTATTGACTTACTGTTTTTGTGTTTAAAGAACCCTCTGCTGCCCACTTCCAGGTTTAGCTTTCTTGTAGAAGAATCGCAAAATCATTAAAAGGTGCTGAAGTGATGCTCTTTGTACCCAGATGTTTAACTCGTAAATGCTGAATCCAACACACTTGCAACTCACCAGTCATATACTCTTAGTTTTATTTTTTCACACATGGAGGGAAACTGTTAAGGAGAAACAGAAAGTGGTAATTATTTCTCCATTAATTTGCTAACTAGTGGAGCCAATGTTCTTCAAGTTAGTTTTGTATTACTTTTTAAAATTTATTTTTATCAATTAATTATTCTATTTATTTACATCCCGAATGTTGCTCCCCTCCCAGTGGCCCTCAAAGAGCTCTTCCTCCACCCCCCCATATTCTTAGTTTTTATGAAAGAAAAGAAAGTCAAACCTTGATCTGAAGATTGACAACTTGATTCCATTCGAGGTTTGCATTTCTCTCAATTATGTTGGTACACACCTGCAAAGATCACACACACAAGAAAGTAGGTAGTCACAGTTCTAACTGCTAACGTGTGTTTGTGTGTGTGTGTGTGTGTGTGTGTGTGTGTACACCAGGGACTGAGCCCAGTACTTTTTATTCTCTAGGTCTCACTCTAAAGATGGGCCACATTGCCAGTCTTATCTCCCATTCCTGTTTTGAGACAGGATCTTACTAAGTGGTCTAGGTTGGAAGGACACTTCCTTTGTAGTCCAGACAGGTCCCAAGTGTGATTCTCCTGCCTTAGTGTCCTCTGTAGCTGGGGTGGCAGACCTGCACCATCAGGCCCAGATCCATTTGCCTTTTAAGGCATCAAGCCTGATTTCTAAGTGACTGCCACAGCTCATGCATTCTGTGTACTACTCGATCGATGACCATCGCACTACCTGAGCATTGCAATTGACATTGTTCTTTTCTACAAGCTTTGAATCCTGCTGAGCTCTGATCCTCAGGTCTCTTGATCACTCAACTTCTACTTCACCCCCAGAGGCAGCGATCTTAGAGAGGTACAGGTACATTGTCCCGACTACATCATTTTTGGTAAGCCGGTCCCTGTGTAAAACAAGAGGTTATGTCTTCTGCCTATAAAGTTATAGCTTTAATAAATAATATTAAGTGAAGAGGTAGAAGACTTTAGACCTCAAAAACTGTCCAGTGGCCTCAGAATTCACTGTACTTGAGGATTGAGTGGGAACTTCCCACCCTCACCTGCCCAAACTCAATTCAGGAAACCTTAGCTAGAGGCCAGGAGTGAACACACAATTACTACACCTGCAAGTCTTATGCCACTGGCACTGTGGTCACTCTAGAAACCCTGATTCAGTCAGACCATGCGTTCTGATGTCATGAAATTAAGGTTAGCTGAAAAGTCAACGGATTTTCAAATGACTACAATTGACATCATTGACAAAAAGGAACAGACTAGGTATATGACTGTAATTATATTGTATAAAATAGTTAGCTATATCTTACCATATATATGGTAATATTATGGCGTTTAAAGTGGCTTAAGTATAATGGGCTGTATCTAAAGATCTATCAATTAATTAAATTGAAATGTGCACTGATCACCTAGTATATGACAGATTTTGTTTCTCAGAGCACAGCTTCATGACTAAAGGTTAAATGTTACCTACATTGTGGGAAATGTATAAGTACAAATATGAATGTCCACCTTTCCATGGACATCCTAGAGAGGCCTCAGGTTGGGAATGTACTACGAACATTGATCTGTTTCATTCCTTTTATTCATTAACGATGTAATGGCATACACTCTCTGAAGCCTAAGCCTCATTGTTTGAGGGAAAGATCATAGCATAATATCTTATAGGAAGTAACCATTCCAGGTAATTTGTTAGAAAAATATTAGAGATAGTCAATCATGAACACAGGTTTGAATGTTTTCTGCCTCATCAGATAGGTTTAGAATCCTTAGCCTTCCCTTCGTTTTTCAATGCCCTTCAGTATATTCAATCACAGATCTGGGCCCGAGGATCCCACAAGGAAGCTGGAACTCTTTGTGTGTCCTTATTTATGCCCATGCTTTGAAGGGGGCAGAAAAGGGCAGGAACGCCCACATTCATAGACAACACAGGTGATGCTGGTATAGCTCAGTCATCCAGTTTTAGAGCTAATAGACTCTACCAAAGCCATTAAACTAGGGCTAAATCTATACACTCAAGGGTCACTCAGGCCCTGGAATCTCTTGCAGTATATGACCTGGGGATCCCCAATGTCTTGAAATTTTTACATTATAGAATGGGACATTTAAGCCGGGCAGTGATGGCGCACACCTGTAATCCCAGCACGCTGGGAGGCAGAGGCAGGAGCATTTCTGAGTTAGAGGCCAGCCTGGTCTACAGAGTGAGCTCCAGGACAGCCAGGGTTATACAGAGAAACCCTGTCTCGAAAAAACAAAAACAAAACAAACAAACAAAAAAAACCACCAAACAAACAAACAAACAAAAAAAACCCCAAAAAACAAAAACCAAAAAACAACAACAACAACAAAAAAACAAAAAACAAAAAACAAAGAAGGGGACATTTTGTCCTCAGATCTCGGCTGCAGCTCTCAGTTATGACATGGTCACTAAACAAGAGTCTCTCCTCCACCTAGCTTGTCATAACATGAAAGTCAGATGCATTTGACCAAAGCAATGTGCAATGTGGGGTTACCTCACAGTATGTGAGCCTGGCTGGGCCTGTAATCATCAAGTGCTTGTGGCCAAGCTACCTTGGCCCCTCTGAGCCTCAATGTCCTCACTGTAGGCTGAGGCTGAGAACAGTCCCTGCCCCTCAGTGTTACCATGGAGATGAGGATGACATGTGTTCCTCTGCTTCTTCCTCAGAGGGCTGAGGGCTGTCATTTGAACACTCCATCCAACAAGAACATCCTATGAATGGTTACGGTGACCAATTGGTTCCTGAGAGGTTGATCTAATAAGAATTCTTCAATAAATCCCCCCATCCTCCTCCTTCGTCCCTCTACTTTCCCTTCTTTTCTTGAGCCTTAGTCTCACTATGTAGCCAGGATAGCCTAGAACTCACAATTCCCTTCAGCCTTCTAAGTGCCAGAATCACAGGCGTGTGCTACCATGCATAACTTGATAATATTTTCTCCCCACATCAGGTAAGCAACATTTTCAATTTTCTTTTTTAATAATAACAAATAGTTGTTTTTAGACATCTTGATGATTCTTCCTAAATATTGGTTTACTCTATTTCTGGCCTATTTGGACAGCCTAATGGAAATAAGATTCTTAATTTCTTATCTTTGAGCATTTTCAGGTGACTACCTTCTTTATTTTGTTTATGAACAAGTGAACCAAGATTTCTAAAACCTTTCTGAAAAGCCTTTTCTATTATTATTGTTATTGACTTACTGTTTTTGTGTTTAAAGAACCCTCTGCAGCCCACTTCCAGGTTTAGCTTTCTTGTAGAAGAATCGCAAAATCACTAAAAGGTGCTGAAGTGATGCTCTTTGTACCCAGATGTTTAACTCGTAAATGCTGAATCCAACACACTTGCAACTCACCAGTCATATACTTTAGTTTTATTTTTTCACACATGGAGGGAAACTGTTAAGGAGAAACAGAAAGTGGTAATTATTTCTCCATTAATTTGCTAACTAGTGGAGCCAATGTTCTTCAAGTTAGTTTTGTATTACTTTTTAAAATTTATTTTTATCAATTAATTACTGTATTTATTACATCCCGAATGTTGCTCCCCTCCCAGTGGCCCTCAAAGAGCTCTTCATCCACCCCCCATATTCTTAGTTTTTATGAAAGAAAAGAAAGCCAAACCTTGATCTGAAGATTGACAACTTGATTCCATTCGAGGTTTGCATTTCTCTCAATTATGTTGGTGCTCACCTGCAAAGATCACACACACAAGAAAGTAGGTAGTCACAGTTCTAAATGCTAATGTGTGTGTGTGTGTGTGTGTGTGTGTGTGTGTGTGCGTGTACACCAGGGACTGAGCCCAGTACTTTTTATTCTCTAGGTCTCACTCTAAAGATGGGCCACATTGCCAGTCTTATCTGCTTCCCAGTTGCGGGCATTAAAGGCATGCACCACCACGACCCAGCATTTCAAGTCATTTTAAAATATATAGCCAGAGTTAATGTAAAAGCATGCAAAATACCAAAGAGATTGGGGAAAAGTCCCATTACTGCACAATAATTGAAATACTAAGCATCAAAAGTAAAGCAATAAAAAAAAACTACTCCAGAAATAATTAAAAAAATTGAAAACAAACAAACAACAACAACAACAACAAAAAAACAAACAAACAAAAAAAAAAAAAAAAAAAAAAAACAAGTTACTCTGGGACCTATCCCCGCCCACCCAACCTACAGCCCTTGACCCCAGCCACCTCCAACCTGATTATTTATGTTCCTTGGGAAAGCACCAGCCCAGACCTCTGTAAACTCTACCAGGTCTTTGTCTTTTCTCAGCCCAGCCTGTGTCATTAAGGAACAGGATGTAGTTTATTGGCCTGTGGATTCCCTACCTGTCTCACCAGCTCCCTGCCAGAAGCCAGGGCGACCAGACTCGGCTTCCATTCCCACTGGAGGGTCACGCCAGGAGGCCACTGTCCCAGCCTGGAGCACAGAGAGGGTTTGCACTCTGCCCCACTGCAAACTTTCCAGAGCGGGAAGCTCGCGCCTTGACCAGCCACTGTTCCTGCCTGGAGGAGCACAGAGAGGGTTTGCACTCTGCCCCAATGCCTACTTTCCAGAGCAGGAAGCCTGTGCCTTGCCCATCCACTGTCCCTGCCCAGAGCACAGAGAGAGTTTGCACTCCATCCTGCTGCAAATTTTCCAGAGCGGGAAGCCCACGCCTTGCTGGTCCACTGTCCCAGCCAGGAGGAGCACAGAGAGGGTTTGCACTCCGACCCCCTGCACACTTTTCAGAGCGGGAAGCCTGCGTCTTTCCCAGCCACTGTCCCTGCCCGGAGGACAGAGAGGTTTTGCACTCTGTCCCCTTGCAAACTTTGCAGAGCAGAGCGGGATGCCCGCGCTTTGCCTGGCCATTGTCCCTGCCTGGAGGAACACAGAGAGGGTTTGCACTCCGCCCCACAGCAAACTTTCCAGAGCGGGAAGCCCGCGTCTTGGCAGGCCTCTCCAAACTCACAGACCGCGTCTGCATAGACGACAGGAGGTTAGCAGCACAGAGTTACTCCAGAGCTCACACACACCTGCAGCAAGGAGCACTATCTTCATCCGAATGCGCATGCGAATGCGGTCCCGTTCCACAATTCCAGGCCCAGCTGCTCAGAGCCCGGGAAGCTCAGCATTCCCAGCGGCTGTAAATGCGCGCGCTCACCTCCTTCCTGCCTCAGCCAGACCTCCGACCAATGTGCACATTCAAACTCCCAGCCCACTTTCATTCATAAAAATTAAAGACAGGAAATGACAACATTCTAGGAGGCTGGATGCAGGGCAGGCACTGCGGTGACGTCAGGGGTGGTGCCAGCGGTTGCCAGGTGATGGACAGGGAAGTCAACATGGCGCCCGCCAGGGACTGAGGTGCATGGTCATGGGGTGGGGGCGGGGCTCGGGGGATGTCAGGGGGCGCGGCCAGCGGTTGCTGGGTGACAGGGAATCCAACATGGCTCCCGCCCTGGGCTGAAATAGATGGGCGAGGGGCGGGGTTGGCGTGAAGTCAGGGGCAGGGCCAGCAGTCTCTGAGTGACTGACAGTGATGCTAATGTGACATTTTCACTGAATTTGAAGAAATATATAAATATGTGTATTAAAATTGAAGAATTTGATGTAAAATAATACAGATGAAATTGTACACATAGATCATCAAAACTGATTGACAAACCATGTAAAAAAATTCTAATCAAATTGATGGCTTTCATGGAAAATACTTCTTATAAAATTGAACAAATATACAAAAATTTTATTTCAATTTGAGATTTGGCAGTGAAAATAAATACACAGAAAAAGTTGACAAAGAAAACTAAATGTGTAGGCACACTCAATTTTAGGAAAATTTTGATAAATAAACTGTTAAAATTGAAGAATCTTTTGGAAAATAATAATTGTAAAAGGTAAATCATCTTTACTAAATCAAGCACTTACAAACATTTTCTTATTAAATTAATGATTTTCATGGAAAATATTTCTGATAAAATTGAAGCAGTGTATAGAAAAGTAGTGTTAACGATTTGTCATGGGAAATTATCAGATAATATTGTGTACATAAAAAACATCTCTAAATAATTGAAAAATTAAATAAAAATATTTTCTGTTAAAATTAAAGTTTCTCTTAACTAATATTCAAGTAATATTGAAGAAATCTATATAGATATGTGTTAAAATTGAAGAATTAGTTGGAAAATAATAATAGTAAAATTGTAAACATAGAAAATATACCTAGAACATTGTCCAAGAACCTAGAAGCAATTTTAATAAAATTGAAGATTTTGATGGAAAATATTTCTAATACAATTGAAGTAATATACGGGAAATGTATTATAATTTAAGATATCAGAAAAGATAATACAGATAAAATATTAGACATATAAAATATTTCTAAACTAATTGAAAAAGTTAGTAGAAAGATTTACTGAAAATATTTGTGAAAAAATTAAGTAAAACTTGAAATAGTGAAGGTTTTAATTGAAAAATAATACAGATAAATGGTAGACATTGAAGGGAGCTAGGATTTTTCAGAATCCATAGTTGAGGCAGCAGGCTGACTTAGAGCCCGGGCACGCCGGACAAGCTTGAAGCAAGGTTGTGATTGAGTCATTCCACAAACAGACCGGCCATAAAAGATAAGGGGCATGCCTGGGAAAACTCCTATGGGTCATACACCATCTGGACTGGAGTCTCCTGTCTCCTGTCTCTTGGATGCAGTTTACTAACGTCGAAGTGACCTCCTGCTAACAAAATAAATCGCCCTCTTACATTGCTGATGGCCCGAGCTGTATGTATGCCAAAAAACCCCCTCCGCGCGCCAGAATCCCCCGTCAATGTTTGTATCAGCAAATCATGTGTAACCACGTCAAAACCTCTTGAATTTTCCTATATAAACCCCTAACTTTTGAGACTCAGGGTCCACTCCGCTGTCTCCTGTGTGAGATACATGAAGGCCCCGGAGCTCTGATAATAAACTGCCTCGTGTGTTTCCATCAAGTTGGTCTCTCATGTTTCCTTGGGTGTACGATATCCCGAAAACGGAGTGGGGGGACTCCCCAAAAAGGAGGTCATACATTTGGTGGCCCGTACGGGGATATAGGTGGCACCCAGGAACCTCGAAGACCCCCTTGGAGGTATGCTTGTGTGTGTGTGCTGGCAATGTTTTTGTTCTAAATGTCCTGAGTGTCTGAGTGCGGCACCTCTGTGTATGTGTTTTGGTTTCAGTTTGTTAACAGATAGGAGTGGAAGCAGAATTCCATTCCACAGTCTGTTTATCGGCCATTGATATTAATAGTTATTAAGGAATAGTGATTGCTGCTTCCTGTTATTTTTATGTTTGCATGGTTATCTTATTTTGGGCTTTGTGAAAGACTACTTTATTGCTTTTTCTAGGGTGGAGTTACCCTCCTTGTGCTGGCATTTTCCATTTATTATACATTTTAGGGCTGATTTTGTGGAAGTATATTGTATACATTTGTTTTTGTCATGGAATATGTTGTTTCTCCATTTATGTTAACATTGAGTTTTGCTGGGTATAGTAGCCTGGGCTGGAATTTGTGTTCAGTTAGGGTCTATATGACACCTGCCCAGGATCTTCTGGCTTTCATATTTTCTGATATGAAGTCTGGTGAAATTCTGATAGACCTATGTTTATATGTTTTTATGTTACTTGACCATTTTCCCTTACTGCTTTAAATATTCTTTCTTTGAATTGTGCATTTGGTGCATTGATTATGTGAGAGTAGAAATTTCTTTTCTAGTCCAGTCTATTTGGAGTTCTTTAGTCATCTGGTATATTCATGGGCATCTCTTTCTTAAGGTTAGGGAAGTTTTCCTCTGTAATTTTGTTGAAGATATTTACCAGCCCTTTAGGTTGGGAATTTTCACTCTCTTCGCGATCTATTACCTTAGATTTGGCCTTCTCATTTTGTCCTGGATTTCTTGGATATTTTTGGTTAAGAAATTTTTGCATTTACATTTTCTTTGACTTTTCTGTCTCAGTATTTTCTACGGCATCTTCTAGATATTTACCACATCATTCATAATTCCCCAAACTGGAAAATAAACAAAGATATTCTTCAGTAGGTAAACTGATAAACCAACTGTGTACCTGACAGTGGAATATTTAAGTGTTAGGGACAGAGTAGGAGGAAATGAAGATGCTTCCTATGATTGAAGGCAGACAGCAAGGCTACAAAGGCTAGGCATGTGGATTTGGACATGGGGGTCTCCTGGGAGCAACCTTTACTGACATCCTGCAGCCCTGTTCTCTGTAGCTTTTGTGCCCATCACTGGGTCACACTGGGTCACTCAGTGTTAGCAAGAATCATCCGCCCTGACACCTGCCCAGGCTCCAGGAATCCCACCATGCTGCACGTGATGGCTGGCCGCCTGGCCTCCTCCAGCGAGAACCCTGTTAGGTGGGCTCACCCAGGATCCTCTACAGCATGGTCCTCCTCTCCTCTGGCTGTGAACTCCCGCATATCCTCACATGGGGAGCTGAACTCTGTCTTCCTGATTGTAGAATTCTGTTGTAGGACCAGTCTGCCTTGCTGTCTCCTAACTAGCTCTTGAATAGCAATTTCATTATATGACATGCTAAGAAAGGCAAAGATCTATGGAGACACAGGACCAGTGGACAGAGAGGAGGGGGAGAAGCACGCAATGCAGAGAGATGGTGAGCACGTGTAATCGCAAATATATATCAAGACGTGTTGTGTAGACCAAAATACATAATAAAACTACTCCAAAATACAGCTTATTAAAACAAATGGCACAAATCTGATGAAGTCAATCTGGGACGTACTAGATAGGAAAGAACACAAAACACACAGGTTCACCTATTTCAGCAACTGTACCCTTCTCAGGTACAAAATGCACAAGTGTTCTTGAAGTGCAAAAATCATACCCAGCCCCTCTACTGACTGGATATGCCCCTCAGTTATAAAAGGAGTGATGACAAGATACTTGACCCAAACTCCTCTTGACAGAGTTCTTATGATCTTACTTCATGAGTTCAGAGTCACAGGAAACCCATGCATCTGACCCATGGAGGCACGAATATGACATGTTCTACTGTATTTGGGCACATAAATAAAGAATAATACATGTCTTCTCACTTATGAGTTACCACATTAGATAAAAATCATTTGGGAAAAAGAATATGCTTGTAAATTGTACACATAATGCACATAATATCCACGAAGGTAGAGTTTACACAAAGGTCTTCTCAAAGCCAGAGACGATAGCTAACTGCCGTCAGAAGGCCACAGCTTGTAGCTCAGACACCTGATTTCTCTACCAGATTAGACCGAAAAAGCAACGAGATAGGCATCTCTTTTAAAGTCAGGGAGAGGAACAAAAGTAGTAATAAAAATGAGGTTCAGAGGGGATTCCATTTAAATTCCATGCCTGCTGCCGAATTATATAATTTCCAAAATGAATTTAAATAGGATCAGATCATCATTTAAATCAGTTGATATCCAGCCAACCAAAGCTCTCTACTGAATTTCCTTCTGCATCAACAACAGTTATGAGAGGACTTGGATGCATTTATTTCAGTGCACGCTGAAAGCATAAGGCTTACAAAAACACAGCTTCCTGCTAAGCCACAGAGCAGGGTGTTGGAGAGGCCACAGTGTGCAGCTAAGGGATGCAGCAGGCACCAAGTGCATCTGGCCAAGAAAAAGCCACATGCACTGCAGGTAGCCAGACTGGGGGCAGAGGAACCAGATACCCCAGATGCAGGATATGGAGGTGCAAGACTTGGTGTTTTTCTGGCTAGGAATCAGTCTTGTTTTAGTGGGATCTTTCCTTGTTATGCCCTAAGATTTGCTTCAGGTCTTGGAAAAGACTTTGGACTTCTAACACTCTTGAGATAAAGAGTAAGAAATCTTTCAAAGTTATAATGAATGCAGTTTGCATTAAGAGGTGGCCACAACCCTCTGGGGACCAGGGGTAAAATGTTACAGTTCAAGTGCTGTGTTTGAGTGTCTTGTGGTGTTTGTCAACCTGACTGGAATAAAAAAACCCTCAGGGCATTAATGAGACACAAGAATGTAGTGGGTATATTTATGCAGGTGCTTCCAGAGAGGTTTAGTTGAGGAACAATTTATCTTAAATATGGGTAGCACCACTCTATGGGCTAGCATCCTGGACTAAATACAGAGAAAAAAAGGAGTAAGGTAGCTAAACCCCAGTATTCCCCTTCTTCCTTCCTGGCCTGGCCATAAACCAAGTTGCTTCCAGTGCCCTTCCTTCCCTGCCATGGTGAACCACCTTCTTCTGAACTACAAGGTCAAACAAATCCTTTCTTCCTTTATGGGCGTTGGCACTGCTTGGGAGCACGTCCTCTACCAATCATATCAGAACCTCCAGGAAAGGGCCAGGTCCCAGGACCACTCTTATCTTCTCTGGTGCTCCCACCCGGTTCAAATCTGTGAACATAGCAAAAACCAAAGCAAAAATCTTCTATCTAGGACCCAAGTTTAAAACTATCAGTTGGAAACATAAGAGAGACTGCATAAAGTATGAAGGTCATGACCCATCTGGCAACAATAAAAGATTTATGAATGTGTAAGCAAAGAGTAATTCAGAATCAAGTAAGTTCTCACCCCCAATGACTCACAGCTCCCTGCGTGAAACTGTATGTGCAACATACTATACAAACCCAAACACCTCAGCTCAGATTCCAGACTAGACTTGGATCCTCCTGTCTATACCAAATCTTCTGCTTTTAAAGTAATAGAATGGAATAATTATGGGGCAGAAGCCTTAACAGTTTCCTGCAGTTGGTTTTCTCTCTCCACAAAGTTCCAAATTAGTACAAATATGAGTTTCATAGAAGTGTTAAAAACTCAGACTTCGTAATCCCAACAGAATCTCAAGCAATTTCAGACATGGTCCTACATACCCTTCTGCTATTTTGTACAATGTATGTCAAGCAGGGAGCTCAGCACTGATGATTATAAAACAAAAATATCAACTTTGAAAAATGTTCTTTATCAAAGGATGATCTTTATCATGTAGAAACAAACACTAAGTAGAGATTTAATTCATGAGAAACAAAGGAGCTTATCTCATCAGTATGCAGACTTACTCTCCAGGGCAGGAGGCTATAAATGGACATGTTTAGAAGCCTTGGTATGAGAACTATATTCTGATATGGGATGGGCACATGATGCCATCATTTAACACAGAGAACAGACACCATTCTGGGAAGCATCTTTTAGGAGACTGAGAATCAGGGAGAGTGGTATGTGTAGCTACAGAGCCAGGATGTTCACCAGGACTATGATTCCCATATTTGTCAAGCAAAACAAATTGAAATCCATGGGTAAAGAGGAGCAGGAAGAGGAGGAGGAAGAAGAGGAGAAAAGAGAAGAAGGAAGAAGGGGGAGAGAAGGAAGAAGAGAAGGAGGAGAAGAAGGAGGAAGAAAGCTGGAAGTTACATGAGAAAGGACTGGAGGATGGAAAGGGTTGCTGGGGTGGGAGTGACTATATTCTGAACATATATGAAAATCTGAAAGAAAAAATAATTAAAAAAATAATAACATTGATTTAGTTTGTTTTAATGATTAATAAAGGTCTTAATAAAGATTAACTATTGGAGGACTGTCAATCTAAATGTGAGAAGGAAGACATAGAATTTCACAAACAAAATTAAAAATATTCACACAGACAAGCAGGAGGGAAAAGCAAGCCTACCACTTTTACTGGCAAAAAATGCATCTATGTGCATGTGTCTACAGCCATACCAGAATGTGTGTCTGTGAGTAAGACAGAGAAAAGAGGGTGGAGGATGCAAACTGAGACCAAATGGGGACAGGTTTCACTCCAATGCCAATTCTCAACAAAAACTGAATTATTCAGATTATGTAACAACTTCACAGAGGCTCTCTAGAATGTTTTTTTCTATGTAACATATCATGACTTGAGTGGTGGAAGAGTGCAACTGATCAGTCAGAAAAACTCACTCAATACAGGCTTTGCAAGATGTGGCAAGCATGTGTCTGCATTCTATAAAGAGCACCTACAGATTTGTTGGATTACAAGACCAACACGGTCACTAACTGCTCCCCCTGCTCTGAGGACATAATCCTGGATGGTCCAGCAGACTCTGGATAGCTACAAACATCCTTGCTAATCAAAGGGAAGAAAATTAGAGAGAGAATTAATGATGCTATGCTGTAGCCAAGAGATGTCTCCAGAACTAGAAAAGAACTCTCTTTTCTAGTTCTGGAGACATCTCTTGGCTACAGAGCCTCCAACAGTGTAGCTTTTGGTGACACCAAGTGATATCCCCTAGTGGGACTTGTGAGGACTTTGAACTTAGAACCACAAGTGAAGTAGGTGGTCACTGTTTGGGGGCATTTGCACTGTGGGAATTTGCTCCTGCAGCAACAGGAAGCTGATCTCAGTGAAGAGTTTTTCTTTGGAAACAGGAGCATTCTATATTCTCTTTTTATTGCTGTATGCATTGTCCTTGATTCATGATTTACAAAAGTCCATTTGCATTACAGAGACTGACTCATGAATGGATTTTAGAACCAACTAAAATTCTTGATTAACTTCAAGATGTGTGTAGATAGACCTGTCAGATGTCAAAGCATGTGACAGCACTTGGCAGGACCCTGATCTCCTGTGGGGGAACAGAAAGGCCAGTTGGTGGCTTTTTGCAGCACCGTTACTAATTACAGCCAATACACTTTAATCCTAACTAGGATATAATATGGAATCTAGTGGTTGTTCCATCTCTCACTAAATTAATTATGTTGTGGCAATAGGCAAGATCTCACCACGTTCCTAAAACAGAAAAACACACCACACATAAAAGAGAACACATATAACAGCCCTTTCCATGTGCAGCTGCAAGAGGTGAGAACCCAGCACCATCTGCATGGTCAAGGAGCGCATGGTGACAGTCAACTGAGACCCATGTCATAGTGCTTCATAAGGATGAGCACATCAAATGTTCACAAGAACCTTTTGAAGTAGATGTTATTTACAGGTGCATTTAGAAATGATGAAAGGGGACTGGAGGTGTTCAGTGACTCACCTAAGTTCACAAGTTAGAAAGCAGAGGATCTGGGGTGCAAATTCACCAGAAGGCGCTTTCCACAAACCCACGGCTTCATTTACTATTCTTCACTTGGAAGCAGAGTTTTGCTGGTGTTCTAAAAAAATAAATCCTAGGGGGAAGATGGATGTTGATGAAAAAAAAAAAAAAAAAGCCAAATCCAATTTACTTTTGACAAACAAACAGGTGGTATTACTTAGGGAGAAACACCAGAGGATGACTTGGGCCAGGATTTGTGTTTTTAATATTTCATTAGAGAGAGGCAAAGTCTCCTGAGAGAGAGACTCAGACTGGATATTGCAAAGCAGAAGCCAGCTTGCCTCAGTGGGTTATCACAGAGTGGTTCTTTCTGTGACTTGTTTTCTGGCATTGTTGGCGATGATGGCCTGTGAGGTGGTGAACAGTTCGTTTCATAGTAACCAGCATGATGCCTTCTAAGTTATCTTTCTCTGGTAGAGAAAGTCAGGGTTTGAAAGCCAGCCTGGACCACCAGGTTGGGTGGCTTTTGTGGGAAGGTGGTTGATGACCGACTGCGACTTTTTTTTTCTTTTTCCTCCTCAGATCTCCTCATCTCCTCAGTTTCCTGTACATGGTTCATGCATTTATGTGCATGTGTGCTCATGTGCAGGCTCACTCTCCCATGTATGGCTTGAGCGAGCCAGGAGGGTTATCTTCCTCAGTCACCCTGTCTTCACCTAGTTTTTTGAAACCTAAAGTGCTCACCTCACTGAATCTGGAGCTGGCCATCTCAGCTACACTGGGTGCTGAGCTCCTGGGATCTGTTAGTCTCCACTGGGGTTGCAGACACGTGCACCCAGCAAATGCACAAGTACTAGGGTTCCAAATTCAGGTTCTTCAGCTCCCTTCACCCAGTGCTGCCACCATGGCTAACAAATGGTGACAAGCTTCTATCTAGGAAATTTACAATTACCTAGAGCACTTAACCAGTATATATTTCACAAAGAACTGTAAGTTACTATTAAAACCAGAAAGTTAAAATACAACCAGAGGCACTTAGCACCTGAGAGAGCTGAGCATATTCAGCTTCTCCAAATACACCCAGTGTCTCCACTGTCCTCCATCCTTCAGAAGCCCAGGAGCCCTTCCAACTGGTGATGGGTTTACATTCTCATGCCTGTTTCCATGACTTACAAAGGTTCAATATCTTCTCATTCTTGCCAACATTTATGTTTAATAGTAGCCATCCTACTGGGTATGAGGCACTCAGAAAATCACTTATGAGTCTTCTATCTGTATTCTTTTATTTAAAAAATGTATTTTATGTACATTGATGTTTGCCTGCACGTATGTCTCTCTGTGAGGGCATCAGATCCCCTGAACTGGAGTTTCAGTCAGTTGTGAGATGCCAGGCAGGTGCAAGGTGCTATCAATTGGACCTGGGTCCTCTGGAAAAGATGTTAGTATTCTTAAATGCTGAGACATGTCCAAGCCCCTTTCACTGCATTCACACAAGAATTATTAACACATAATTATCTCAATAAAAAGAAAAATTATATAGACAATAACAGTTCTGGTTGCAACTTCCTCCCTCATCATTTTAGTTTTAAGTGAATTTTATTCACTAATCCGCCTCTACCGTCAGGATCATGCTCCCCTCCCCTACAAGATGAAACAGTAAATATGAAAACTACCTTAACTTGTGGGTCTGAAATGCTTGCTACATGTGCATCCCTGAGACTAAACTCAGTCAACAAAACCCACAACTGCCAGTACAGGTGAGGAGACATGAACTACCATAGCTGACTTGCACACATCTACAAATAACTCTGGAGACTTGCAACTGCATGTGTCATTTAAAAGGATATTATTCTCTTAAGCCCTGGATGGTCAAAGTCCCCAGATGCTTAGATATTAAAGACCTGGCCTCACTGCAGCAGTATTCAGAGGTAACTTGGGATGGATCACAAGGGCCCACAATATAACGGGCTGGGGAGAAGCTTTCTTTATAAGGGAATGTAGAGTTCTATCACTGATGTGCAGTCTCACACAGTCCTAGAAACAACTATTGGTTGAAAACCTAAAACTGTAAAATAAACATTTTAGAAAATATGTCTCCTCAGGTATCTTGTCACAGCTACAGAAAGACTTAAATGCTAATTTAAATTATAGTTGTCTTTCTAATTAATATCTGACAGTAAAATGTAATTACTACAAGTAATGAACCCACATCCATACTATTGAGATTGGCAGTTCCTCCCCAGTGTCCTGTTTCTGTCTTTGCATCCTATCCAGGATACTAGATTATGCTTTGTGGTTTCTTAGGGGCCTCTGACTGGGACACTGCCCAGACTTCATGCTTTGAGGAGTGCCAGTCAGGAACTCTGTAGAATGACCTTCCATTAGAACTTCCACAATATTTTTTCTCCTTTTGAGCCCTGGGTGGTGAGCTAGGAAGAAAAGCACCCCTCTTGCTCACAGTGTGCCGTGCACACAGGATCAACACAAATATGGCTGGTGGTCTGAACCTTAAGCACTTGCCACCTGTGGCTGCCAGGAGCTCTGGAAGGCAGTCCTTCTGCCTACCAGAGCATCCCATCATTTTGAGTCTGTGTGTATTTGCTTTGTTTTGCTTTCTAGGCGCAATGCAAGCAGCTCTAAGCTCATGACACTTTCCACTGCAGTAACAGAATCTGTGTAGTTGATCCCATCCTACCCGGCACTGTCGATTCCTACTATTATACACACATTCTTGACATATTAAAGATTCCTCTTTTGGTGACAATAAGGCAAAAATACTTTCAGACTTGTGTGCTACTTCCGGCCAGCTCATGGGTCACGGCCCTGTAGATAGTAAAGGACTGTGCCGTGAGCTTGATTCAAGTGCCCAGAACTCTAAACGTTTCTTCTCATCTACTGTCTTTCTGTATTCTGATGTAATGGGTGAGGAAACATCAGAATACATGATCATTGTTGTGTCTGAGAACACTGGAGTCTCTTTTGCTAGTAGGATAAGCTGCCTGTGCCCCGATGAAGCAGTCCACCTCCTAAATGGAAGCTACTTGTCTTAGCTCCCCTGGCCAAAGTATCTTTCTGAACCATCCCATATTGCACAAAATAGTATCTTCGACCCCAAACCATGTCCACAGCATCTCCTTTCTATACAGTAACACAACCACAACATATTTTCAAAAGCCATTTACTCTGCCAACTCTACCTGCACTTTAAGGCTACTAAAGGCTTTTATCCCTTCCATAATTCCTCACTCTTATCCAATGGTCTTCATTACAGAGGTCACTATGATCAGGCCTTCTGTAACGCCTCCTCTCATACTGGGATGCCCTGCAGGCTTTTCTCCTTACTATTTCTTCTTAATCACCTGTATTTCTGGCCTAGGGGAAGCCTTTCCTCCATCCACACTCTTAACTTTATACCATCGCATGCTGTTTTCCAGCTCTATATGCCTACTGCTAGACTTCTTACATTTAGCTGCCTAGAGAATCTCCATGTGGATGTGCAATGCACGCTTTAAATCTAGGATGTATAAAAGCATTCAGATTCTTTCACTCAAACAAAAGAAAATCAATACAATAAAAAACAAAAACCCTAGTGTTGTTTGCACAGGAATTCCCATCCTGGCAAATGAAATGGCATGAACCACTCACCCAGTGTCAGACCAAAAATGTGAGACTCCTAACTCAGACTCCTTATCTTCCAAGCCACTGTACTAGCAAACCCTGCAGGCAGGCTGGCCTTGAAACTGGGCCTCAAATCCAAGGACGTTTCTCTTCCTCTACTACCCAGCCCTGCAGATCTGCTGCACCTCTCCTGGCCCTACACAGTTCCCATAATTCCATTTCTACCTCTCCTATAATTCACAGGCTGTTCCCAAGGTTCTCCAGCAAATGATTGTGATTATCGTGGAACAGATTTTTTAAAAAAGATTAAAGGTAAATAAATGTCCAAGGCACAGACTGAGACTCGGTGTCTACCTGATTTAAAAAAAAAAAAAAAAAAAAACAATCTATAGATAGCCCATGGAACAATGAAACAATAATAAAGGTGCTCAGCCTTTGGCAGAACCATTAGCACACAGGATCTTCTAACATAAAAATGCTGATGTTTACAGAGTAGCCATCCCCGCCCCCAGTTGGTTCAGGAAAAGATCAAAGACTATTCTAGTTAAGTGGAGGGTCTAGCATAAGAATCTAACCTTCTGACAACATGACACAATGCTGTCAACCAAGAAGCTCAAGATTCAGAAGGGTACAATCCAAAAAAAGAAAAAGAAAAAAAAGAAAGAAAAGTTTTTTTTTTTTTAATTGAAAATTTCTTTTAAAAAGTTGAATGTGTGTATATATATGTGTTTTTGTCTATGTATGCATGTAGTTTGTGTGTAGTAGTACCGACAGAGGCCATAAAAGGGTCTTTAATACCCTGGAGCTGGAAATTACAGGTGGCTGTAAGCCAAACTGTGGTCCTCTGAAGAGCAGCTGAGTTGCCCCCCAGCCTCACATGCTCTTTAAAAGCTTATCTTGGGCCACATCTATAACTCTCCTAAAGCAAATCCATCATCATGCCACAGGCTGAACAAACCTGGTAAAGCCACAATATATTTGTACATAGGAATTATGGTTATAGAGATCAAAGGATTGAATATACTCGCTTACCAATGGTTGCAAACAGGTGATTAATAACAAATGGTTGGTGTCTAGAATAATGGAAACCCTACAAAGCAGAGAAAGAGACCAAGACAAAAGAAAAGACAGGCAAAACACAGTCACTGCAGAGAGACAGCACAGATGGTGAACACCCATAAAGATCATTCAAACTATCCATCTCCTAAGACCACAGTAAGAGTCCACTTAACACCAGCGGGGGAACCAGAAAAGGCTGCTAGTGGAAGTGAGTCCACGTGCTCTGCTAGTGAATAAATAGGATATGCTCCTTAAAAAAAAAAGAAAAAAAAACCAACTCAGAATGACTCTACGGAGCTACACGTGCATGACTGCAAGTTTCCACACCCACAACATTCTGAAAAGACGCTTTCACTGTGCTGAGGAGTGTATGAAGTCACAACCGGATGTCTATCAAAATGTCACTTCACTGACCATGACTTCCCCAAGGATGCGGCCAATAGGAGCAGGCTGTTCCCACAGAACAGGATCTACCTCAAGCTCACTGGGTGCCTAGAACTCAGCCCCTTGGGGTGTGTCAGATCTAATCTACAAACAAGGAGATTGAAACTATGTGAGCCAGTGACCTGCTCAAGATGTCACAGCCAATCAAAATCCCTGTGAGCCCACAGCCTGGGTCTCCTGATCCAGAGTCTTAGATCTTTAAAAAGAAGGACCTCATTTGCAATAGTGGCACAATCTGCAAAGCCACTGTGTATAGCCTTGTTTGTTAGACTTATTAGACTTAGCAGTCAAAACTGAGAGTAAACACTGCATCATTCTACATTGGATGGGTGTGTTGACTGGGCCTTGAAGTTATTTTATAGTCAGTACACATGGCCTACATTTTACTTACTTGATCAACATTAGTTTTATGGTAGATTACAACTATGAGCAGCAATTGTGAGATGAGCCCCACCGTAACCCAGCCTTATTTCCTCTGTTCTGTGAGTCACTTAGTCACGTAAACTGAACATTCTTAAGTATCCAAACTATTGGCTCCTGAAATAAGGGAAAATGAAATGGCCTTTTTCTCTGCAACTTTTAAACTTCCAATCTGTAGTAAGTGAAGATGCCCAGGAAAATCTGAGGACGGTTCAGAATTATTTGTACCCAGCACCTATTCCTCCCAAGGGTTAAATGTGACCTAGCTAAAGACACTAATAGCAAGACTGTATAAGCAGCTCTGTCAGTTCACTATGTAGATAGCTTCTTGTGGCCACCATCTATCAAGAGACCTTTCTCTTATACATGCTCATGGTCACACTCATCTGTGGTGTGCTTGCTTGACCTCTATGAACCTATGCAAAGCAGTTTCACAATAGCCAGAATACAGAATAGAGGAGGCTCCTTATCGCATGGCAGACAGGCAGCAGAGGACAAGTCACACCAGACTCTAACTTCTAAGTTTCCACCACCCCCAACAGTGGTAGCAACTAGGGACAGAGCTAACAAATGAGCCTATGGGGACATTTCCTAGAGAACATTAATGTAACTCCTCCCTTGCTTTATTTTGATCAGCACTTAAACCATCATTCCATATGCAACATATATGCATAAATTTGTATACATATATACTTATACAATGACTCTACAATGTGCCAAGATAAGAAAGAAGGAGAAGAATGATTTCGGAGGAACAGACAGTGCCCAGGACTTCCTTTGATGGATAGTAGTCCTGTGGGACTAATGAGGATCAGCTCAAATATGAGGATCTAGAAGTTCTAAGCCAGGCCCTTTATCATGCAATCTACCAAAACTTGGATCTAATGTGGGTACATGAAGGTTATTAGTTTTATTTTTTAAATAGAAAACACCTGATTGATAAAGTATTCTGTATCCACAGTCAAAATAACATGTCTCTTCACAAGCAATATCCAAACTGTTAAGCAAAACTCTTGAGGAGACAGGACACAGAATCAGCCTGCTAAAGAGTTTTTGGGTTCTCCAAAGTTCCAGCAGGCTCTCATAGAACTTGGAGTTCCAATTCTAATCACCAGGGCACAGTGACATAAGAACTGCAATCCTGAAGGCAGCAGGGTCTGGTCAGATCATTTTCTACTGTCTTGAGAAAATGACATATCTGACAGCCATGAGGTGTCTGTGTCACTGTTCTGTTGCTGTGAAGAGACACTGTGACCAAGGTAACTCTTATAAAAGAAAGCATGTGACTGGGGGTTTGCTTACAGTTTCAGAGGTTTGGTCCATTATCATGGCAGGGAACCAGGCTGCACAGATGGTACTGGAGCAAAGATAAAGGGAGAGGGAGGAGGAAAGAAGGAGAAGGAGGGAGAGGAAAGAGGGTCAGAGGCAAGGAAGGAGGGAGAGAGACGAGAGGGAGCGAGGGAAGAGAGGAAAGGAGGGAGGAGAAAGAGGGATGGAGGGAAGAAAGGGGGAGAGAGAGAGATCATCAGTACAAAGCACCCCCCACCCCACCCCACTCCACCCCACCAATGCCATACTTCCTAATCCATGACTTCAAATATATGAACCTATGGGAAGCATTCTTATTCAGCCCACCAGTGGTTACTGCCCTTAGTAAGGTCAGAACAATTTTTCATACTCAGTGCTCTGTGGTGGCCTAGGAAAAGGTCCCAATTGGAATTTATTAAAAAACAAAACAAAACAAAAACAGAAACAACCCTTGTTTTCACATACAGGGATCCATATTTATGAGTTGCAATGCTATCCAGGTGTTCAAGTGGAGGTCTCTGAGCATGTCCCATCTGCTAGGAGGCTACTGCCCATGAAAAGAGGGCTTCTGTGCACTAAGCATTCCTCCTAGGATCAGTAGAAGGGGTAGGGTCTGCCGCTTACACACTGACAAAAGGGAGCAATTATAAACAACCCCGGATGAAACACATTTTGCAATCACTTATGAAAAGAAGATGGATATGGGAAGACTTGATTTTTAAAAAATATGTTTCTCTAGTTTTCTAGGAAGCTGTAGTATGTCAGTGAAGATAAGCATAAGAAAATGATCATTTTCCTGACCATACAGAAAAAGCTGGTTTCACAGGTTAAAAAGCTGTGCTTTTAATGTGAAAAGCTATACTCCTCAAAAGGGACCAGGGGCAGTACTAGCATACAAGTGGCTACTGAACACCAAAGCCTTTGTTGCTTCTGTGGGTAATCTTTGTCAGGGCATGTCTGACTGTAAGTTGGAATCACTGGTCTAAGAGAACCCTGAGCACCTAGGCCTATGGGCTTAAGCAGCCTTTACAATTACCTTGGCCCAACTCAGATCTGCCATTGTTGCCTCCCTCCCACTGTCTATCCCTCCTTTCTTCCCCCCTTTCTTCCCTCCCTTCACACTACTTTCCTTCAGTCTCTGAAAGGACTCTTCAACTCTTACTTACTGGCTAGAGATTTTGCTATGAAGGTAGGGATGAGGGGGAAAAGTCAAAGTTGATGTAAAAATGAAAGGTTTGGGGGTAAGGGAGGACACTACCTGTCTCCTGAGCTCCCTATGTTTTTTTATCTCTCAAAGCCATGTTCAAGGAAAGTACACAGTTGTCACTGTCATCTCCAAGACATGGGAAAGGTAATGTAACATCAGGAGAGGAAGGAAATCCAGTTTTTAAACAGCAGACCTTGGTCCCAATGCTAACTGCAGACCTATCATCTAGCAAATGAGGTAATTCATCTGCAGTGAAAGCCAGAGACACACCAGAGAGGGCAAACCCCATACCAACCCCACCAGGATTCCACAACCATTCCATTATGGTAACTATAAGAGAAGGCAATGCCATAGGGCTTTTTATACAGCTCTAAATGTTTACCATGCAGTCATTTAATCAATTATTACAGATCTATTGACTGTAAGACCTAAGGTATCAAATGCTGTTGTCCTTTCTTGGCCCTAGAAATCACCCTAGACAGGAAGAAATTGGTCCAAGCTGAAGAGACTGGCCTAGAGTCTCTTCTGTTTCTGCAGACACTCAAGGAGTTATTTCCAGATATGCAGAGACCTCCAGCCAGAGAGAGACCACCAGTTATCTCCCTGAAGCAGCAGGTGGAACCCTAAAAACTTAAGTATCCATCAACCAACTTCATTTGCAAAGAGCTTTTCTGCGTAAACCCTGGGCGCTGGGCAAAGACACTTAATAGAAACCTCCAAAACAACAAATGTGGGCCCATGCTAAAAATAAGGAACAAACCAATCCAAGGCTCTTTGGATGTGGGCTGAGGCTCCTCTAGGGTTCATGTGCTGAAATCCCTGTTGTGAGGCACTAAGAGGCGTCAGTTTAATCTGTGACACTTAGGAGGACTGATTGGGATAAGACATCATCATTGAAGTACAGATCTACGCATGAACGCTGCTGGCTTTTAACAGACATACTGTCTCTTACATGCCCCATGTGATAGTGTGCACAGCCTTGGACTCTGACAGCAAGGTCATCACAGCCTCTGGAATTTTGTTGCAACAATATAAAACAGACTGATACACATTAAAGTCGAGGAAAATGTTAAAGCTCAATATAATCCTAGCAGCCACTAGAAGCTGGTGAAACCCAGTGAAGGTATCTCTCCCTTCAGTATAGCAGAGGAAAGCCTCACAGCACCTACCCCACTAAGCAATCAACATGAAATTTCAGTTTTCAAGTAAAATGCTGAGAGTGATCATGAGCGTGTGAAAGGGTATGCGAGCATCCTATCTCCATGCTCTCCATTCTCCTAGTGGGCAGGCCAGAGGTCTCCAAAATTTTGTGCCTTTACTTTAATGAAATAAGACCATTGGCCAGGAAAACAAAGCCCTAGAAAAGAGCTCTGAGACCCCACTACCCTCTAACTGCTCCTCAACCCAGTCCATATGTAGGCCTAGCAACTTGGTATATTCCTTAGGTACCCAGTAACGAGGGAACACACCCAAAACCACCATCCCAATCACCACTCCTCTAGACAGCATTGCACTGGTGTCCCTCTGGATGATGTTGTCCAGTCACTGCATTTCCTACTGGTACTTCAAAAGATCGCTGACCAGAAAGCACATGGCTAGCCCCAGACACCACTCCCTCTAGCACTCAGACCCAATCAGGCTACCAGACCTGCGTTGTGTCAAGTAGACTATTAAGTCTCTACCCATGTGTCCTTTCATTCCTTCAAATTGGTTGCAGTGTAACATCCCCAGGGCCTTCCTAGACTGCTTTCCAAAGGGCAGAGCTTCCTCCATGCCCCAGACAGACTGGCTATAGACAGAGTACAACCCTTTATAGTCTAACTGGTCCTACAAGAGTACCAGCCCTAGCCAGCCAAGACGCCTGGAACCATATTTTATGTTTTTGAAGCTACTATAAGACAGTGCCAAAAGATTCCTGTGTTTCAGTGATCACTTTAGACCAAATGAAAGAGAATTCTAACTCACATAAAAAAAGTACATTCACAGAAATCATTATTCCAAACTCCACAGACCAAATAATAGATTCAAGACTATCTTAAGACAATCGAAATGACAGAAATAATATGAGACTTGTGGGAAAGGGAAGGATGGTGGGTAGGTGTAACTCCTTCAATTCTGAGGTGGTACTCTACAGATGACAATACACATTCCACAAGGTGTTTCTCACTGTTAGCCAGAGGGAACACTGGATAAGCCGCCACACCCGAAGTCAAAGGTCACAAGCTATCAGTCATGAGTGAGATATATTTGTGAGTTGGGGATATAGTTCAGGTATGGACTCCCCATCTTTCATGTATCTTTCCCACCACCACCACCACCACCACCACCACCACACACACACACACACACACACACACACACACACACGCGCGCGCTGCCTCTGTGTGTGTGTGTGTCTGTCTGTCTCTCTCTCTCTCTCTCTCTCTCTCTCTCTCTCTCTCTCTCTAATACATTACTGTTATACAACCACATCTTTGACCACCAATATCACTTTGGGGACTCCAGCTGCACAAGGTCAGAATTTCCTTCTATTATAGCTCAAACATATCTCTCATACAAACTTGTGAAACTGTCCTAGGAATCTTTATTTATCTGAATTTCCTTCTCATGAGAACTTATCTTCTTAGCACTAAGCTGGACTTGAACTTGACCAGCCTAAAGACCACTCTTTTCTCCCTGCTGTAAGCGTTTGGTCCCCAGCACATAGGCAACCTCAGCTCAGAACAGGTTCCAGAACGTCACTGCATAGAAGGGAGCTGTCTACTGGTCTGCATACTTACTTCTGTCTAAATATTCTCAACCACCTACTCTCAGGTTGGAACAGTGATAACCTGGTGTTTGAACTGTGTCCCTTAAGAGCTTAAATTTAATGGACTTCAGTAAATCAGGGACATTCCTACTGCCATTATTACTAATTTAATAACTACTATGCAGGGGCTGGAGAGATGGCTTATTGGCTAAGAACAGGTGCTACTCTTGCAACAGAACTGCGTTTGGTTCCCAGCACCCACACTATGACTCACAACCACCCATAACTCCAGTTCCAGGGCATCTGACACTTTTGACCTCCAAAACATTAGCGCATTAGAGCATATGCATGGTACATATTCATTCATATACATACAGGCAAAACAATCATACACAAAAGTTAAAAAGCAACTAGGCGGTGGTGGCGCACGCCAGTAATCCCAGCACTCTGGGAGGCAAAGGCAGGCAGATTTCTGAGTTTGAGGCCAGCCTGGTCTACAGAGTTTGTTCCAGGACAGCCAGGGCTATACAGAGAAACCCTATCTTGGGAAAAAACAAACAAACAAAAAAAAAAAAAAAGATAAAAAGCTTAACATTTTTTTAAAAAAACTACTAGGCAAATTAAGTATTTAAAGCAAGAAAACCAAAACAAAAAACAAGTAATCAAAGAAACAAAAACCCAGCCAAGTCTCTTTTATGCAGAAATGTATATATGCTTACCTTTGGCATGCAGTTATAAGAGGTGACTGGAAAAATTGTAGCACTCTTCAAAAAGATGATGTTTTCTGCTGTCTGAGGACACCTTAAATGTGACAGAGCTACAGTGATCCTCCAAGCTCTTAAGCCAGCTGGGATGACACTATAGGAGTAGAACCTGTGGGATCTGTAGAGAAATGAAAAGGAACAGGTATTAGGTGTGCTTGTTTATTTGAGTTCAATTGTCCATTTCAAAGAAAAAAGAAAAAAGACACTGGAGCTCAGCAGTTAAAAGTGTTTACAACTCTTGCTGAGGACCTGAGTTTGTTTCCCAGCACCAACTGCTTGTAACTGCAACTCCTAGTTGATTCAATATCCTCTTCTGGTCCTAGATACCTGTTTTACACAGGCAGAAGCCCGCAAGCACACACGTGTGTGTGTACACACACACACACACACACACACACACACACAGGCACACTGGCACTGCATGAGCAGCAGATAAGGAAATCACAATGGAAGAAAGGCTCTCAAGTATCTCCAGTCCTCTTCTCTATTCCTACATACCGCCACAAACAGAAGGAAAGCCTCCAGAGGCAACAGAGGCCAGGCCATAGGAAGAGGGGCACACAGAGCCCTATCTACAACTGACAGGCTCTTGCACTGCCATTTGTCCAGGTATCATCCACTGAGTCCCCAGCACGAAGGCTCAAAGCATCCCCTGTCTATACCAGGGAATCTGAGACGAGCACTCAAATTTACATGGTAGTTAATAGGCAAGCAGCTAACACAGGTGCCCATCCTCCGTCCTGCTTGTGGAACTGGCAGTGCATTCGCTGTGCACATACTTGGGCAAACACTTGTCGTTTCCTCTGGCATTTTCAAGAGGATTCTGGTGTGCTCTGCAGATTCCCAAGAGAGTTCACTGGCATCTTTAATCATTTCAAGCCCAGAGGGGATCTGTCCTGACAGTTCGATTGGAGGAGATCTATTAATTCATTCCTAGGATGATTATGTCCTCAAAATGTTAAAAGCCTCACAGAAAAATTAATTCTATTTTACTCAAATAGGAAGTGATAATTCAAGCAGGACTATCGTGAAATGTTACAAGGCAAGTCCATAAATTTTGATTTAAAAATGAATCCCTCTGTATGCATTCTCTATCTCAAGAGTCGGATGGTTTTAACAATTTGAATTATTATAAGGAAAAACCTACAAGCAAATACAATGAGAATACTTAATGTCTTTCTGTAGGTGTTTACTGTAAGATAAAACAAAGTGCTGGTATCTAAACTCAAGTTCTTATTTCTCCTGCTGAAACCATAGTCTTTATTACCTATGTGACTTTGGCCATGACCCTACCAACCACCTCTACATTTCTAAGTTCCAGATTTGTGCTAGAAGAAAGTTAGATTTTTAAAGATTTTAATTAATAGAGAACTTGTCTCACCTCAGGCTTTCTAAAGAATACTTGTACGGCTACTGGATCTAACAATTTTCGAGGGCATACATGAATGACTGCTTTTACAAAGCATTAATTCACTTGGGGAGTGTGTAAGTCAGCTTTCTATTGCTATAACAAAATACCCAAGGAAAATAATTGACTTAGATAGAGGAATGATTTATTATGGCTCAGCATTTTAGAGCATTTTGTCCATAGGAGGCTGGCTCCATTGTTTTGGGGCCTATGGCAAGACAGAACACCATGGAAGGAATACATGATATAACAATGTTTGCTAACCTCACAGCGGATAGAAAGTGAAAGAGAGAGAAAGCAGCCTGGGTTCCAATATCCCTTCCAGATATCAGGCAAGGGGACCTAACTTCCTTCTTGGAAACCAGTAGTTCTCACCTTTCCTAATGCTACAGCCCTTTAAAACAGTTCCTCATGTTGTGGTAACCCCAACTATTAAATCTTGTTGCTACTCCATAAGTATAATTTTGCTACTGTTATGAACTGTAATGTAAGTATTGGTGTCATCCTCCAACACTGCCATATCACAACCATGTTTAAACACATGCATCAGTAGACACAATATATGTCCACCACGTATGCACTGTCACCCAGACTCAGCAATCACAGGCTCATATACAGCCCTCTCCAGGTGAGAGTAAAGCCAGACACACGTACAACCTCATTGGCCTAGACAACTCGGCACACCACAAGACAACCACGTACAACTCTATTAGCACATCAAAGTGACTATTAGTTCTTTAATATAAATTTCCCACCTGCAATGTGTGTAACAGTGCTTTTATAGCTAATTCATTACAATAAGGGTGCAAGTCATGTTTACAAAGTACAAACTACAATTTCTAATCTACCTCCTAAGGCTACTTTAACTCTATTTCATTGAAATGATGGCGCTACGGTCTCTAAGCTGTCCATCCTACAGAGGTATGGCATTCTGCACCCATAGATTCAGGCTGGTGTTTTCCACACAGTGACAAATCCCTGACATTCTAGTAGGTTAGTAGTTATGCCTAAAGACCTCTTAGATGGGAGAGATTATCTCGAGGGAAAACGCTTGGCTCCCAGAGCTAGACATAGAGAATTGCCTGTTTATTTGGTGCTTTAGCAAGTGGGAGCAATCCACCCTTCCCTAGCCCTACCCTAGCCCTGCCCCTCTACCCTTATTGAAGACTTCCCTGTGGGCCAAATCTCTGTTCTTTCCTCCCTCTTGGATTAGAGTCCTTCGAGAAAAAAGTAAGTGTGTATATTTTTCTGGCTGGGTAAAGGCACATGAGGTCAAAAGCTAAAAATTACAAATACCTGAAACATCGACAAAGTCAGGTTTTTTCTGTTTTTAGCCATACCAAGGGGCCAATGAGCCTCTGCAGAGGCTGGAGAACTAGAGAGTGATTCCATGAATGAGGGAGATGCCTACAGAAAATGCACACTACCTTAGAAAAGCAGAATTTTATGTCTCCAAATGACCTTACTAAGAAACACAAGACCGTTTATACCAAATTATATGCTGGAATTATCTGTACGCTGCAAAATTACTGCCTTCCCTTTCCTCTTATTCTTAAAAGACAGCCTCCCCAAATGGCTCAGGTTTGCCTTGAGCTCACTATGCAATAAAGACTGGCCCCAAACTCACGACCCTGATTCGGACACCCTAGTTCAAGGGTTAGAGGTACACCACTGTGCCTTGCATTCTCTGCGGCTTTTCTATGAATGAAAAATCAAATACTTTTTTTTTTCCACACAGGGAATATTGTATTGTCTTATATAAACCCAAGAGTTTCCCTATAGCCTACAGTTAAACCAGAAACCTCACAAACCTTTTCAGTACATGCACCTGCATGTTATTTGAGAGCATGTATTAATTTAGCCAGGCAAACAGTGAGCCTGTGAAACCCGCCAGCCACACATCTGTGCACCCCAGGATGGAGAGATCCAGAGCCCTATGCTGGTCAGGACCTGGAGCCTCATTAACTCGGGAGTAAGGCCCCGAGCCTCCAGGTAAAGGGGCTAGGAAGTGCTGCTAGGCCTCTACCCTTTTCCTACATCACACTGCTATGTGAGCTGCTATGGTCTAGATCAGGCCTCTGTGTCAAAAGCTTGCCTTCAAGTTTGCACTACCAAGTAGAAATAGAACCTTTAAAAACCTCAAGACTAATAAAAATAAGAAAATGGTGTCCACTGAGACATGAGTGTACAGTGAGGCATGAGGTAGGTGCACACTGTAACATCACTTAGCCGGGCAAAGGGAGGGCTATCTCCACGTGGGTACCTTGGAGGGCTTCATGCCTAGTGAAAGTCCCAGGTGCAGGAAGCCAAGCACTGCAGTCTCAGTGCACAGAACAGCAGGAAGCTGGCTGCCCAGGAAGTCTGGACAGGGATTTGTGCCAACAGGTAACTTTAGTAAAAATAAGTTCCGTAGCTCTAATTTAAATGAAGTTTTAAAAGGCTAATGGGTATAAAAATTTAACATGGAGGTTTCTAATTATTATAACTGAATTAAAAGTTAATACATTGTGCTTATATTTAGCTGTTTTAAAATATTCCGGATATTGGCCGAGCATGAGGGCCCACATTCTCTTTTCCACACCAAACCTCTCAGTGTCTGCAGTGTTTTCTCTCTCTTGGAAACAACTCTGCCTTCAGTTCCCAACATCACTGTCCAACCAAACCCACATTGTTGAGGCACAAATTCCAAGAGGCTCTTCTGGAAGATCACCTTCAATTCCCATTAAAAATTCATAGACCACAAATGCGTAACATTTACACAACTGTCCAGGGAGGAAAAGTCACCATGAAGAGAACTAACTCCGCCTGCCCACGTGGATCCAGACAGAAACTCACAGCATGCTCACCAGTTAATAAACTTTCAGGTTTTTGGTTTTGTTTTTAAGGGGGAGTGCTGTTGTTTGGGGTTTTTTTGGGGGGGTGCTGTTTGGGAGGGGGGATATTGTTTGTTGTCTGCCTGTTCTTGTTGTGTTTGCTTTGGAGACAGGGTCTTACTTTAGTCCAGGCTATCCCAGAACTTACTATATGGCTTAGGCTGACTTCAAACTCAGTCCTACATCAACCACTCCAGTGCTGCTGGGCCTTACAAGCATGAGTCACTATACACAGAGAACTACCATTTCTCAATTACATCCACTGTTAATATCCAAATGGTAGTGTCACTTCAGGCCCTAAATCTTTTTCTTTCAAAGGTTCAGTCCCATACAGACTATACTCTTGAACAAGGTTCTCATTCTCTTCATCTCTCTTCCCACTTTGAGACATGGTCTCACTAAGTGCTTATGGCTGTCCTGGAATTCACTATGTACTAAGCTAATCCCAAACTCAGATCTACCTGCCTTCTGATGCTGGGATTAAGATATGCACAACAAATAGATGCTGGCCTATTTATAGTTCTCTAGTATGCCTGGAATTCACTCTGCAGCTCAGAGTGGTGTCAAATGCACAGCAATTGTTTGGCCGCAGTTTCCCTACACAGATGAGCTCCCACATCCTAGAATATTTCATTTATTATAGAAATTAGCAACAAGCCACTGAAAAGGATGGAATCATAGCACGTCTATGTCTCTCTCTCTCTGTTCCTCTCTCCCTCCGTGTGTGTGTGAGTGTGTGTGTGTGTGTGTGTGTGTGTGTGAGAGAGAGAGAGAGAGAGAGAGAGAGAGAGAGAGAGAGAGAGAGAGAGAGAGAAAGAGAGGGGAGCATGGGGTGGGGGAGGATTTCCTATGGCAGTAGCCCAATTAATGGTTCATAAAGAACCATTCAGATACTGTGTCTGGGCTGAAATCCAATTAAGCCATTTCTGTGTGAATATCCCCAAAGAGACATCCTCTGAGTTTCAAGTGGTAATAGGCATAAATACCCAGATTAGCTGTGTCAGCACTTTTGAAATGGAAATCAGACAAGAACACAGAGATCAACATGGTGAGCCTTTTAGCAGACACAAAGGACCAACAGGCTTGTCAAAATCCATCTGGCACAGGACCAAATCCCATCCTTGGCCATCCAGATAATCCTCATCCCATGTGAATCCATACATTTATTTACACATTCTGAAATGATCAATGTCAACTCCACACAGCAACGTGGTGTGCTGGAGAAACAGTCAAGAATAGATTTTGAACTCTCTCTGAATTCATAATTTTATTCATCAACCTTATGAAGTATATCCTTGAAATTAGTCTCACAAGAAAATATTCGAGCAAAGCCAAAAAACAAAAAACAACAAAAAAAGCCAAAAAACAAAAAACAAAGAAACAAAGAAAACCCCAACAAAATCAAAACCAGAAAAACCTGGGGCACAGATTTGGGAAAGGGTCCAATAATGAATTAAATTACCCCTTTGCTTTGCCATCCAACTTAGAACTGGCAAAGCAGAGTTACAGAAGGAGGAAGAAGAGTGCTGGAAGCAGGCATTCAAAAGGCAGCAACATTCCACTTGCAGCCATCTTTATCCCAAGCAAATCCTACCTGAGACCTACAGAATTAGAATAAACACATGCTGCTGACTAAAGGTCCCAGTGTTCACCAGTGGCTAGGGCAAAGAAGAGGAAATAGACAGAAGCCAACTAGAGACACCTCAAACTATGAACAGAATGACTGGCCTGTGTGAGGCATGGGATGTGGAGGACTCAAACGGTTCCACACTGGAAGCAAACCCTGGTGTACAGCCTGCAGGTATATATCATGGGGAGGCTACTACTTAAGTAGAAAGCCAGGTTAGTCACCTTGTTGGCAGAACTACATGAGAAGTCTTACTTATTAAGGGAAAAGTACTGCATGCCCGCCAAGCGAAAACACTGCAGAAAAGGCACATCCCAGACACTGCCCCACCCTTCTGAAATAAGCCCAGGAGTGGGGGGTCAAAGTGGATTACAGGAACACACAGCCTAACTTCTCAATTTTATTTGCTATAAGAAAATTTGTCTACTAGAAAAAACAAACTAAACTTTTAGGTTGCTTCTAAAACTGCTCTGTGTTATACAAACTACAGTAAACATCCTATGAAGACAACCCCAGTAACTTTATTTTATATTAAATATTGGTTATTTAAGATAAAAATCCATGAAAGTGTATCTAATCTTCCTTTGCAGAGACTAACATCTAAAACAAAAGATGTCCATGACATTTCCTAGAGCTTCTCAGAGAAAAACTTTCCTAACTTTCCTAACAAGTGAAAATGAGGCTTCCCAAGTGTCATCATGCTAACACTAGTCTTCCATTCAACAAGCATTATGGAACAAATACCAGAGACTGGATGCTATCAACCTTCACGTGCACAGATGCAGAAGGACGAGGCTGCTAACTGATACTGACTGAGACTTCATCAGTCATGTAAGTTTAAAACTCAGCTAGAAAGTAAACTTTTCTCATGTGATATGGAGAATGAAGAGAAAGGATTGTCTTGCTTTTTTGTAAACATTAAATAGCGTAGAATGAGCCCAGTAAATACCATGTATATAGGGGCTCTATTGCTGCAAAACAACACTATCACCAAGAGAAATTTGGGGAGGAAAAACAGAAGTTCAATAATTTGCCAGATTGAACTGTTAGAAAATGCTCTCCAGTCTCTTATCTGATTCTGTCTTTTTTTTTTAACTGAGCAAAAGAGAACATTTACAAGGCTCTATTCTCCAGGCACTCTTCTCCAAGGTCCCTCAAACACCACCAAAAGGATGCCACCCTGCCCCTGAAGAACACAAACACAACCCCCTCCCCCTTGAATTTCTATTCCGTCTCCATACTCTGATGTGAAGATCACTCCTACCCACAGACAACAAAAATCCAGATGATTTGCCACACTCCTGCAGCAGCAGATGGTGTAAGTCTGCTTTCTGTTACTGTGTTAAAATATCTGAGAAAAGGAATGTCAAAGAAGCAAAGGTTTATTCTGGTTCACCGTCAGAGCTCAGGCCTTGGTGAGTTGCTTTCGCATGATACAGCATGTCATAGTTAGGGCTACAATCACTATGTTGAAACACCATGACCAAAAGCTAGCTGGAGAGGAAAGGGTTTATTGGGCTTCCTTCCACATTGTAGTCATCACTGAAGGAAGTCAGATGGGAAATCCACCAAGGTCCAGACCTAGAGCCAAGGCCTGATTCAGAGGCCATGCTGGAGTGCTGTCTACTGGCTTGCTCAGCCTACTTGCCTAAAAAATCCAGGACCACAAGCCCAGGGATGGCACCACCCTGGCTGGACCCACCCAGAGTGGACCAGGCCTTTCCCCATCAGTAACTAATTAAAATGCTCCACAGCAGGATCTTATGGAGGCATTTTCTCAATTGAGAAATTGAGAAATTTCACAATTGTAGTTTGTGTCAAGTTGACATAAACTATCCAGGACAGAACACCACAACGAGAACGGAGGTGAGACAAGGCCACTCACACCATGGAATCAGAAAACTAAAAAGAAAATGGAAGAGTTTGGAGTTTGTGTCCCCCTGTCCTCTCCAAGGGTATGCCCCAATAACTTAACTTACTTCCTCTAGAAGGTTCTAACACTCTAAGGTTTTACTCTAAAAGGCTCTATCACTTCAAGTAGCACAGATCAACGGCAGACAGAACTTCCTCTCAGACCTGAGCTCATTTTCAACCTTCTGCATGTTAATCACATACATATATGTCCTGGTTTGTGGTACTGGGGTCTCTCATACATAACTCTAAGTGCACTGGTGCCCATTATCCAAGGATTCACGTCCTGTAGTTTAAGTCACTTCCAATTAACCACAGTGTAAAAATATTGTCTTGACTCAAGAGAAACCAGTTTTATTATAGAATGAGGTTATAAAGGTTCTATCTTATTAGCTACTGCTATTAATCTCTTACTGTGAATAATTTGTAAGTTAACTCTTATTGTATGATGCAAACATGCAGGGAAAAAAAACATAGTATACATAGTGTTTGGTACTAGCCAGTTTCAGATGCGAGCTGGGTTTCTTAGAAAATATCTGCTGAAGACAAAGCAGATGTTCTCCTTGCCATTTAGCACTGGAGTTCAATCTTGGGAATTATGTGCCTCAGGGTCCACAGTCTAAATAGAAGAAATAGACCTTGATGCTGACAGTCACTTACTGGACATGCCTGGGGTACCATGGACATATATTACTACATTCAATCCTAACAGCCATGTGACACCTCATTACACCCATTCACAGCACAGAACTTAGATAATTGCACAGGGCTAACAGAAACAGGTGACTTCACAGTCTGTGACCTTTAACTATGTTCACAGCCCTGGTGTAAACCTGTAGATAAAATGGGACAGATCACATAGATGGCCACCATGCTAACTCCTCCAGTCACAGAGTGTATCAGAGGAGGAATCACAAAAAGGAGCCCCACAAACACTGGTGCAGAGACACATCTAACAACATCTTGCAGTGTTCCCAAATGAGACCCTCTTGTGCCCGCTGCCAAACTCTGCATAGGAACAGCAGGGATTCGTACAGCCTTTGTACAATGTGTCTGGCTTGGCTTTTAGCTTCTGTTTTTTAAAATGCCATTTGAAGTTTCTAATCACATTTCTCCCAGGTATCCTTAAGGTTTTCTACAGCTAAGAATATCGGAGAAGTACGCAAGGATGCGTACGGGTAGAGACCAATGGCTTCCAGAGGTGAATGTGCATAGCCTGGTAGACTGGACCAGAAGAGAGCCATCTGTTCCCTTTCCGATGCTAACTGACTCAGTAGCCTTCAGGCTGCTATTATCTTGTTTTCTCACAGGTCATCAGGGTACAGCTGGCCCTTAGTGTTCACGGAAGGCTGTTTTCAGAAGCTCTTGTCTATCAAAACTATGACATATTGAAATTTTACAAGATGGGTAAAATATAGTGTCATATTTACATGTAACATACATACATTCTCCATACATAGACTTAAGTCATGTATTTAATGGTACTACATAAGTAATGAAACTATTTATGGAAATGAGAGGACATGTGTTCAGTAGATTCCGTTTTTTGATCCAAATATTTTACATCAATCTGAGGTTGGTTGCAATGGTAATATAGTGAGGAAATCAAGAAAACAATGGCAGATGAAACAAAACACACGGCTGCACAACCGAGAGAAGAAGGCTAGCCTCACAACAGAGACATCATGTCAAGGGTCACCAAGATTCTCTGTCCAGCCATCAACAGAACACCCATAGGAGGATGGCAAGGAGGACCTTGAGGTTTTCTGGGCATGACATGGCTGCTGAACAAGACTGGATCTACCAACATTCAATCACAGATAACAGAGGGGCTCATGGGAGCCCCAACCACTCCCCAAGGAGGAGGCAGAGGTGGGGGCTGTCATTGTTACCTATGCTTCAGTGAGTCACAAAACAAAGAAAAAAAAAGTCTGGCTGGTGGCATATGCCTTTAATTTGAGCACTTGGGTAACAGGTGTGCAGATCTCTGAGTTCAAGGCCAACCTGGTTTATTTAGCAAGTTCAGGGCCCCGGGCTACATAACAAGACACTGTTTCAAAAGCAACAAAACAAACCAAACAAACAAAAGAACAAGCCCCAAAAGACAAGATAGTAGGAAGACTTGGTGAGAAAATGGAAGATTGGTATACAGGGATTAAAAAGGGCAGGAGTGGTAAATGGAACCAGAATGTATTATATGCATGAACAAACTTTCAAAGAATAAACTAATGAAAAGAGGTATCAGCTCTCGCCTGTCAAGCTGACAAAGATGAGGCACAATGGCCATGGCCTGCACCCCCTCCAGACGAGCTTTGTTAGGGCAAGTGCTGATATTTAACAAAGCAGGAAGGGAATAGTTAGGAATTCTCTCATGTATTCCAGCAATGTTTTTTTTTTTAATATATAAACTTATTTCAAAAGAAAAACATAAAATAAATAAAATAAAAAATAAATATAAGGAAAAATGCTTCAGGCACAAGAATGTTATGGTGCTCAGGCTGGAGAGACCAGTCTCATTTGTGGGATATCAGCAGAGCAGACAGGCCAGGGGCAGTCACAGGCTGAGATATGAGAGAGACTGGAGCAGAAGTAGCAGGATGCCTGTTAGCAGGTGGCAGCACTGGTATGCTGGTACACTACCCACCCTAAAAGTGTCCCGGTTGCTAAGCAGGAGGCTTCCCGAAGGCAGGCTAATTGCTCTTGCTTTCCTCTAACAAATCTGCCCAGGAAAACGTAGCTAGCGCTGCACGCCTTGCTTGAGCAACATCACTGTGTTCCCATCGTTTCCTCATCCAGATTCATTAATCCACGAGCACTTAATTACTGTAGTGTTAATGGGCTCACTCCAGGCTTCCTATCTAGGCAATACATGAAAACATAATTTTTAAAACTAAAATGGACAGATCTCTTGGGAGCCTCGAAATAGACTTTATTTACTCTCCTAAATTGGTCTTCAAATTTTGAAGTTACATTTTATTGACTTGAAGTGTACTTCACATAGCATTAAAAATGTTATTTGAAAAAGGAGCAGGGCATGGTGGTGTATCCCTTTAATCTTGGTACTCAGGAGGCAGAGGCAGGCACATCTTTGAATTCAAGACCAACCTGGACTTATGGATCAAATTCAGGACAACCAGGGCTACACAGTCAGACCCTGTCTTTAAAAAAATAAAAGAATCGTTTCTCGGCCTTTTGGCTAAGATCAAGTGTAAAAAAATAAAAGAGTGTACAATTCCATAATCGTATTTATTTATTTATATATATATGTGTATGTGTGTGTGTGTGTGTGTGTGTGTGTGTATAAAAAAATAAACTCTGGTGTACAAAAGTCTTTATAAAAAGAGATCAGAGAGTTGTATATAAGAAATAGTGAACTTGGCCTCTGGTGCCAGGAACAGGAAGTTCAAAGTGGACCTTCTATTAATACATTATTCTTTCAAATAAAATGTTTTTCAGCAAAATATCCACCTTAGGCAGAAGAGAATAAACCCTTCAAACTCCCTTTGATGTCCTAAGGACATCTGTGTTCACAGTTCTCCTGGAGGCCAAATGACGCTGAAAAAGACAAAGCACCCATAAATGAATTTGTTTTAATTGTGTTCTAGGAAACAGATTGAATCAGATTAACACCACTGTCCCTGTAGCCCTGTTCAGATGGCTACACTGCTTAAACCTGCAAGTTCTGCCAGCTTAGGAAACTCGTGAAACAAAAAAAAAAATCAATGACAAATTAATAATCACACCAAACCACCAAATTTCTGAGTAGCAGATTCACAAGTGGCTTCTTCTTGTTGAAAGAGCATGTTGTTTCTACAGAAAAACAAAGGCAGACAGGAGGCTGACATGCGGACACTTTGTCTCATCCGTTTGTGGCTCGGAAAGATTGGGCATCTGTTTGCCTCACTGCTGGGAATCACAATGAAGCAGTCTGTCTTGCAGTCTTACAAATTCAAGGACTTGTAGCTTCCATGCTAGGACAGCCCTCTCCTAAAGGCATCACCAGAAGCCACACAAAGAAAGCATGGCTACCTGGCTTCCCTCACACAGTCCACCAAAAGCCCTGAAAAGGTCTTTCATTTGTCCGTGTCACGTTCTCTATTCACATAGGCCCTTCTGCATACACAACTGAGTGTCACGTTCTCTCTCTATTCACATAGACCCTTCTGCATACACAACTGAGTGTCACGTTCTCTAGTCACATAGGCCCTTCTGCATACACAACTGAGTGTCACGTTCTCTAGTCACATAGGCCCTTCTGCATACACAACTGAGTGTCACGTTCTCTAGTCACATAGGCCCTTCTGCATACACAACTGAGTGTCACGTTCTCTAGTCACATAGGCCCTTCTGCATACACAACTGAGTGCCACGTTCTCTAGTCACATAGGCCCTTCTGCATACACAACTGAGTGTCACGTTCTCTCTCTATTCACATAGGCCCTTCTGCATACACAACTGAGTGTCACGTTCTCTCTCTATCCACATAGACCCTTCTGCATACACAACTGAGTGTCACGTTCTCTATTCACATAGACCCTTCTGCATACACAACTGAGTGTCACGTTCTCTAGTCACATAGGCCCTTCTGCATACACAACTGAGTGTCACGTTCTCTAGTCACATAGGCGTTCTGCATACATAAGTCGTATTGCACCTGCTTTTGTCGAAGAGAAATGCTGACCAGGTAGGATTTGCTTCGTCTGCTCCTCTCTCCAGTCATCTGTCTACATGATAGAACAGGATGAGGAAAGCAAACTTCTCAAATACCATTAAAGGAACCAAACACTCCTCGTCATTCCTACACCCAGGGGAGACATCACAGGGAAGCCATCAAGCTCCCAAGGGATGGCCAACAGATCAGACCTGACACTTGCACTCGGCTCATGTCTACCATGCCCAGACATGATCTGTGCAACCAAACTGAATTGCCACTGTTCCCAGCAGGCCTTCCATCCATGCTTATATACATGATTAAACTACTGACTCCGTTTAAATGGTACAGAGTAGAATCACTAAACAGTGGGGACAGGATCTAAGAAATATCATATGAGGTGATTTCCTCACCAAGTGAAATGCCTACCACCTAGGTAATGTAACCCAATAAATGGGTCCACAATCCCGTATGTGGCTTCTTACTGATAGTAAAAGCTGGGGAGCAGGAGAGGGAGAGAGAGGGAGAGAGGGAGACAGGGAGGGGGAGAGAGGGAGAGAGAGAGAGAAAATGCATACCTCAACCAGAGTTCCCCAGGCACTCACAAGTGCAGGTCACATGTACTGCGACTCTGAATGAATTCCAGGGGAGAATGCCTCAGAATCAGCCCAAAGCCACAGACCCTACAGTGCTGCCACTGATGACACAGCGAGCCTCCCTTTACCTGATGTATGCACCCAGCTTAGCCTGCTTCTGTGAGGCTGGGATCAACTGAAATTAGCTTTCCAAAACCGCTTGTTTGCATACATGGCTTATCTCAAAAGAAACCAGCACAACTCGTGTGATAATTATACTTCTGTTTATGAACCTGGGCAGAGAAGACCATTGATTTTCTCATGACTTTCCATTTCAAATGACCGGTATCTTTGAACAGTCTTAGCTGTAAACATCTGGTTTTGCTGAAAAAGCAGCAAAGGGAAGAGGAAGGAAGACAGGAAGGAAGTAGGGTGAGGGGTAGGTCTGGAGGGAGAAACACAAGCCCTCAAATGCCTGCTGGAACTTGACAGGTTTGCTCAGCGTCAGCATACCCTCACTTGGGAACAAGTGGTATTGTGTTAGAGGCTGTCCTAGCATTATAGGGAACTTAACAGGAATTTCCACCCTCCTTTGAGTGTGGGCAACCAAAAATGTCCCAGATGTTGCCAACTATCCTTTGGGTCTTAAAATCATCCCAGTGAGTACTGAACCAGATGACATGTAAATTACAGAAACAGAAATAAGCAGACAGGGATATTCATGTAGTTTCTAACTATCTTGGCATATGATTAAAGTATTTAGACAGATGTCACTGTAATTATCCCTTCTAAAATAACTGAATAAGTAGCACGTTCAGTGACTCAATATCAGGATTAAGTCAATTACAATATCCAGAGTTAGGAGCATGTCTTGCAATTCTAGATTGGGCATACTTTGCCAATGAATGTTAGTATACTTTTTTTAAAAATTTAGGAAATATATATTTATATTTAGGAATATTGTATATTACCACTATATATTTAGGAAATATACAATTAGGAAATAAAGACTTAAATTAGGATAATATATATTATTTTCTAGAAAACAAAATGTCCAAATACATGAAATGTGCCACACAGAAAGTGAGCCTCAAAGTAGACTTGGTTCCTGGGTTGGTGAGGTGCATCTGCGTAGGTTCAACATCTTCACAACAATGAGCCACCTCAGCATTGGTTCGAGGAGAGAGGACAGAGCGGCTCAGGTCCCTTACAAAAAAAAGAGCTATGGATGTGTCCTATGCACATCTTCCTAGATTCTAGTTTAACTTCCTTCTAACTTAAGAGTTAATTTGTGTGTGTGTGTGTGTGTGTGTGTGTGTGTGTGCGTGCGCGCGCATGTGTACAGCTGTTAAAATACAATGCCTAGAGAATCACACAAAAGTCTTGAGTGAGTATAGGTTAACACCATACACCCAACTGCGTACACATCAGCAGAAAATGTGCACACAAACACACACATACACCGATAAAGAGCCCACCGATAAAGATGGCTGTTTGCTATAGTACATGAAAGCTCTCTGAAAACACCTTGTTTGGCTTTGGAACCACACAGTGAACATAATGACTGGGTGAATGTCTGAAATCCAAAAGCAGAATGAAATAAGTAAATTATATGTTGAGTTGGTAGCATAAATACAGAGACATCATTCTGAATAACTTGGAAGACAATAATCTGGCCATGCTCCCTAGTGAGATAAATCATAAAGACAAAAGTATTTTCAGCTATTTTTGGTACTCACTTGTTAGCAGTAACATTGATAGCTACTTGAAACATTAATATGTAGTATGTATAAATGAAATGTAATTATCAACCCAAGAAGTAATCATGTAAACATACCTAGTTACTATCTCCAAGAGGAAGCACATACAAATATAAAACTAAGAATTTATAATTTTAATTTTGAATTAGAAATGTCAAATGAATTTATAATATATTTCAAAACAAACAACAAGTTTTTAAAAGTCCTTTGTCAGCTGAAAAGGCCACAATGGCCAACCAGGGTCAACAAGAGCCTCAATTCCCAATGTGGTTCCAAATTCTAGTTTATAATTCTACCCCACCATTGCTCTTTTGAGGACTGCAGCCTCTGTCTGAGGTGGGCTCCATCTGCAGGCCTCAGGCCCACTTACCTGCGACTAAGGTAACTTTAGAGCCATTGCTACCTTGCAGCTCTCACTGGCCAAAACTGGGGCACTCTGAACAGGGGTCAACCTCAATGGATGAAAATACTTCAGAAGTATCAATTCATAATTTCTGATTCTCTTTTTATTTGAGGTTATACTGCAAATAAGCCCCCTATATAATACACATACTTCAAGTTAAAAATGTAATCACCATACCACCACAGCACACCCCACCTAGCACCTCAACACAATGCACGCCAGGGTCTCCACAAAAAGTCCCACAAGAGTTCACATTCAGTAGTCAAAGTACAGTTTCTCCTGACTGTGTGTCACTTTTGTACTACCCTAAAGCCAAGAGTCAGTCCAATACTATCTGGAAGACTGTCCTCCAAAAGGCAGACATGACAGGAGGCACTGTAAAGCCACAATCATAAACTGAAATTTTTTAAGCCAAGTACAAGACTTTCCTGGGTATCTGTATGTTCATTATCCTCCAATTCTGAGTAGCAAATATGGAAGGACCACATCACCATGAATGCAGGCCCTGTCACCCAGGCTATCTATAGGGGCCACTTACATAGGCACAGACCACACACACATACACTCCTCACACACTGGAAGATATAGTCATGATTGATAACCACTCAGATCAGCTTAGATGAGCTTTAGATCTGGTCAACAGTTTCTAAGAAAAACCAGTTAGCAAATGCCAGCCTATGGGAAAGCCAAAGAATAAATTTCTCAAAATAAATCAATGAGCCCTGCCAGGAAAATTGTACTGGAAAAATCAATGGGACATTCAATTAAAATCAATGGCTTCTATTTGCATCTTGATTTGAACTATATATACATCTTTGAAGACGGTAGAGAAAATTATTACTGAAATACCAAAATATTTACAGATGACATGAATTGGCATCTGAATTCCCTTTAAAAATTACATGCAGAGATTACAAAAGAAAGAAAACTAAGTAATGCTAGCCATAACTGGTAATTGCTGACACTGGGAGATTTGTTCCATGATTCAACTTTCAAAACTAATGCTAGATGAGATACTAATAAGCCAGAAATGTCAAGAGTCAAAGTCACCATATATTGTGACAGCCTAAAGGGCTTAAAAAAACCAAAACCAACCAAACAAAAAACTTCACCAGGCTGCAAACCACTTTCTACAACCAAAGACCAGCAGAACAAAACCAACCTAGAGCAGAGTCACAGCTGATGGTGAGGTTAAACCAGGAACCTAGAGCTTCCACGATCTCAGCCACCTGTAGCTGTAAAGGCCTAAGGTATGACTGGGCCTGGGAAGACACTAGGGAAGGTCTCAGGTGAGTCTGTGCAAAGCCATAGCACATTGTGCCTTCGCTGGCTTTGTAGAGTCAGTTTACCAGGATAAGGACAAGACATGAAGGCTTCTCAAGGCCTCGTAATCTAAACTCCCCTCACTAAAGATAGAACAATGAGTCCTGAGACTTTATTCTCATAGTATACATAGCTGATACACAATCATTTAGTGTCCCAGAAAAGCACACTATCAGTAACAACCCAGTCATGTTTTATAAGGATCAAAGGACACCCATAGTTCAAAGGTTGTAAGAAGAATGATGCCAGTTCAATTCAGTTTTGCCTAAATTACGGAATGGGAAAATTAAAGCCCAAATCAGATCAGTTACCACAATCAATTGTATTACAACAGGTCAACCAGAAAGTTCCTTACTGTAGAAAAGGTTGCTTTAGGAAACCTGTCAGTGCACAGTAGGAACATACAACAAGCGTCTGTGTGCAGGAATAAAGAAATATTAAGGACAGCCCAAGGACCAGAAGCAAGGACCAGCCACGAGACCACAGCTGGTACAGATGTGCTAGGACAGGGGCATTCTCTGGATTGTTTTTAAGCACTATCTACCCTTTGCTCCTGCCTGCCCATAAGACCAAGCAGAAGCTTCACTCAGGACAGGCCTTCTTTCAAGTAAGTAGAAACCATGAGCTGACAACCTTTGGGGTAGGAGAAGAACGACCCATTTCAATGACGTCACTTCCTGAGTTTGAACCCTGAAGGGAAGGATTAAAGAGCTTCAGCTCCAAGGTCTTCATTTAACAAACAAGAAAATGAAGGGGCTGGAGAGATGGCTCAGCAGTTAGGAGCACTGACTGTTTTTCCAGAAGTCCAGAGTTCAATTCCCAGCAACCACATGGTGGTTCACAACCATCTGTAATGAGATCTGATGCCCTCTTCTGGTGTCTCTAGACAGCAACAGCCTTTAAGAAAGAAAAAGAAGAAGAAGAAAAGGGAAAAGAAAATGAAGGTGCAGAAGTGGTGGAGCCCAGGCCACTCCAGTCAGGGTGGCTCCCCTGTACACTAACTGCTCTTTCAGTCACATTAGCCAATATACATCCACTTATAATTCCAGAGCCCCAAAGCTTCCTGAGCTGTGGCTAGAAAAACCCTCAAGTACCACAAACTCTTACTATCTAATTCTTACCAAGTTCAAATGCCAAAAGCATGGCCTGAGAGGGTTCTATCTAGGGTTGATAAAAAGAGACTGAAATGAGGTGACTTTTAAAATCCAGTCCTGTGGTCACAGGAACAAGTGGGCAGCCATGTGGGGCACTAGCTGACTAGCCCACACCTTCTTCTGACACACCTCAGAAGTCAACACTCCAATCAGGTGTTTCTTCTGGGCATCTGCTGGCCTTCAAGGAGGAGGCAGAGCCCAGCATCCACTGCATCCTCTGCATTTCTCCCTGGGTGTGCTGAGAGCAGAGGCTGGAGCCCAGGTGTTGTATAGTTCGCCCTGAGACGAAGACAGATAAGGAGTCACTCGCATGTCCTATGAATGAATGGCTTGATCAGCTGAGGAGCACAACCTGTCTTATTTCTCAGGAAAACAGAGACTATGTTTGTGGTTCCCCTCAGGAACATGGAGGGAAGCAGAGGCTCTCTAGCTCTCACAGTGCCAAGGCCTAACCCTGCCAGCCTGTGATACTGAGTATGTGATACTCACCAGCCCCTGCTCTGAATCAGTCATGCAAGGTGACCTAAAAATATGTAGAGAGCAATTACACAAGCTGCAGAAGTTCAGAAGGCCCGGCACAGCCATCCAGGCAAGGAATTCTACAGCATGGACAACCAACTCCTTTCCTTCCCTTTCCTTCCCTTTCCTTTCCTTTTCCTTCCTTCCTTAATGGTTTTATTGCCTAAATTCCTATTCTTTTCCTTTTATTGAAAATATTTTCTTTCTTCTACATGACATATCTTGATGATAGTTCCCCTCCCTCTTCCTTCTAGTTCCTCCCTTCCTGCCTCCTACTTGGATCCCCTTCAAGATGACTCAGTGGTTTAGAGCACTGACTGCTCTTCCGAAGGTCCTGAGTTCAAATCCCAGCAACCACATGGTGGCTTACAACCATCTATAATGAGATCTGACACCCTCTTCTGGTTTGTCTAAAGACAGCTACAATGTACTTACATATAATAATAATAATGATAATAATAATAATAAATATATGTTTAAAAAAAGAAAATTAGAAAACAAGCTTTGAAGGCAGTGGTTCTCAAGCTGTGGGCTGAGACTCCAGGGGGTGCTGACGACCCTTTCATAGTTGCCTGAGACCATCCTGAATATCAGATGTTTACATTATGATTCATAGCAGTAGCAAAATTACAGTTATGAAGTAGCAACAAAAAATAATTTTATGGTTGGGGGATCACCACAGCCTGACGAACTGTAGTAAAGAGTTGCAGCATGAGAAAGGTTAAGAGCCACTGTTCTAAGGGATAACAATAACATAAAATAAGAGAAAACAAAAAGTAAGACATCAGAAAAGTAAGATTAAAAAAAAAAAAAAAAAAAAAAAAAAAAAAAAAAAGCCCTAACAGTGCACTATGCGATGGGGAACCTCCCAACGTGCCGCTGAGGTCCTTTTGTTTTCTGTTGGCGTCTACTGCTGGGTATCCACCCTATAATTAAGAATAATTTGTTTCCCCAGTGAGATTCCCTTAGAGAAAACCAAATTTTCTTTGGGAATCTATTTTGCTAACTGCTGGAGATAGCTGCTGGGTTAAGAAGAGGAGCTTGAATCTACTTCTCCTTTCAGCCCTAAGACTCCATCTGAGGAACACCCATGCAAGTCCGCCCGGTGCATGCTGCCTTGGTCTCTGTGAGTGCATGTGTGCTGATCCTGTTGATTTAGAGGGCCTTGTGGTCTTCCATGCTGTCTGGCTCTTATACTCAAGTTTAGGGTTAGGATTAGCTGCCTCTTCAACAAGGCTCTCTGAGCCCTGAGGGGAGGAATTTGAGACATTGAGTGTAGGGCTTAGGGCTCTGTGTGTGTGTGTGTGTGTGTGTGTGTGTGTGTGTTCCAAAGTCTCTCTCAAAAACAGTTCCTTAAATGTCACTGTCAGGCCCACATGCTCATGTCTACAATGAGCTTTAAGAAAGAAGAAATGGTTTACTGTATCTGGGACTCACAAATCAACGTTTAATCCTTCCTGTCCTACAAAAAAAGAATCAGCAGTCTAGCAAGGGAGGCAGTCAGAATGTTAGAATGTGAAAAAGAAGTAGACTCTGCTCCCTAGCAGAAGAAATGCAAGACCATCATGGTCCTTCCCTCATTCATGCCCTCCTCTCCTCCAAGGCGAAGGCATGGCTCGCGCTCACTGTAGACTTCTGTTAAGGTCTGTGCCTGCACTCTGCAAGTCTGTGTATGAGAGGAAAGCAGTGCTATGGCATTTCAGCTCCTCTATCACCTAGGGAGATTTCAAAAATACAAATTACCAGGGACCACTCCCAACACTAAATGTAAGTACGCGGTCAGCAGACAGTGTTTGTAGTAGACCTTCTGTACAGGCTGGTGAGGTGGGCTCATGGGCAAACGTGCTGCCACCAGACCTGAAGACCCCAGGACCCGGAACCTATGTGGTGTAAAGAGAGAACTGACAGCTGCAAGTTGTCTGTCCTCAAACCGTCCTGTGCACAACACAGCACACGGACACACATACACACACAAAATAAACTGAGAAGTATATGTTAAAAGGAGGAAGAGAACAAGAAGAAGGAAGATGACAATGGGAAGGAAGGAAGGAAGGAAGGAAGGAAGGAAGGAAGGAAGGAAGGAAGGAAGGAAGGAAAGAAGGAAAGAAGGAAAGAAGGAAAGAAGGAAAGAAGGAAAGAAGGAAGGAAGGAAGGAAAGAAGGAAAGAAGGAAGGAAAGAAGAAGGAAAGAAGGAAAGAAGGAAAGAAAGAAACAAGGAAACAAGGAAACAAGGAAAGAAGGAAAGAAGGAAAGAAGGAAGGAAGGAAAGAAGGAAGGAAGGTAGGTGGATGGGTATGATTTAGAGAAAACCATCTTTGAGAATCCCAAGTAAAGGCCACCCAGACTGCCCTACCTGGGGATTCATCCTATAAACAGTCACCAAACCCCAACACTACGACAAGAAGCGTGTACCAAAAGGAGCATGCCATGGCTGCCTCCAGAGGGGACCTGCCAGAGCCCTACAAATACAGAGGCAGAAACTAGCAACCAACTATTGGACTGGGCTTGGGGTCTCCAATGGAGGATCTGGAGGGTGGTCTGGAGGAGCTGAAGGGGTTTACAGCCCCATGGGAAGAAGAATGACTTCAGACACCCCAAGACTCTCAGGGACTGAACCATCAACCAAGGGGTATACATGGTTCCAGCCAAAAATGCGGCAGAAGAAGGCCTTGTTGGGCATCAGTGGGAAGAGTGGTCTTTGGTCAGGTAAAGACTCAATAGAAGCCCCAACAAAGGAAACGGACTGGGGGGTGGAGAGGTGGGAATGTGTCGGGTAGAGAGGCATATACATGGAGGCAGGGGGTGGGAGGAGGGGTAGGGAATCTTTGGGCTTTTGGGAGGGGGAAAATTGAGAAAGGTTTTACCATTGGCAATGTAAATGAAGAAGATACTCAATAAAAAAAAATTAATTAAAAAAAAAAAGAGAGAGAGAATCTCAAACTACAAGGTGAGTCCTCACAGGCAAACTGCGACCCTTATCTCATGTTTCATGCCACTAGTTGACTCTCACCACATCTTACTGCTCCTGTTAGGACTTCATCTTGCAAGAAAATCATTGCCACCATTAAGACTCGATATTTTCTCAGATGAAAAGAACTCCCTTACCCAAAGAAACAAGGCTTTCTCCTTACATGAATGTTTGGGAGACACCTGGCCTCTCACTGTCCAGAGGTAGAAGAAGCCAGAGCTAAAGTCCTTCTTAGTCACCTGAGATATTATTGTAATAATAATTCATAACATATTCTAATAACAAAGGGTCTGTATCCATTTAGAATTCTAAAACAATGAGTGTAACTGGAATAAACAAACACTCACTGGCATGAACGAGAAAATCAAAGATTTCCTTTCCTGCCCATGATAATCTCGTCATAAACAACAGAATTAGTACAGATGGCTTTCAATTTAAATCCCAGAGCACTCAATTACAGTGGCTGGTGGCCAAGTTAATTTAAGAATAAAGACAGGGAGTGAAACTAGAAGTGGATACATAGCATTGAAAGAAAACAAACAATGAAACAGAAAACCCCAGGAGGAAGCACTTGAGGGAGACCAGTAAGCTCTACAGGCCAACTGCAGCATCCAGTAGCTGTAAGGCCTGGTGCCATGTTGGCACGGCACCCAGATGCAGACATGTAGGACATTCTTTAAGATCTCTAGTGCTTACACAACTTGTCAAAGGGGATTGAAGATAACAGTAAACCCAGCAAAATCTGTCCCTGTAATAATTACAAGCACCAACAATTCCAGCTCAGCATAATGACTTTGACCTTTGGATGTGGTAACAGTGACAGTACTGACAGGAGGTATGATACATTAAAGAGAGAAATTAAAGTTAGTCTTTTAGCTATCAACTATTGACACCACAGATTCCAAGAAACTGGAATTTCTCCAGGAAGTGGGCAGTGAAGCTTCCTGCCAACCATCCAGGAGAGAACTCCTGTCCCAGGAGGTTTCATTGTTCTGACAACTTTATAAGACAAACCAGGAGCCCTGGCAATGGTGAGCAAAACTGTGCCTTGGTGAAGACTGCTTAACTACGCATACCTCTTGAAGTGTATTCCTATCTAAACCTTCTTGTATCAGGCCCTCAAGATAGACTCGGGGATTTCCATCTCTCTTTATGTGTTCCTTTTACCAATGTGGCCACTGAATAACTCTTTCTCTGCTTTTTTTACTACTTCTAATGTGTCCAATTGGCCTACTAAGGATGGTGTCTGACCCCAGCCACTTAGGGTTACCAGGGTTCCTCTGCGATCTAACAACTCCTGTAAGAAAAGCAATATGCACTGAATAGAAACCAAACTTCAGATATAGAGCTTTCCCTAAACTAGCAATATGCAATAGGACCCTGGGGAGGATGGACAATGGTCATCACCTAGGGAAACCCCCAAACTAGGACACTATTGCCAGAATTATTTCAGACATGGCAGTTAAATTATAATTTAAAATATAAATTTAATAAATTCCATGAGATGTATAACACAATAAAACTAGCTTTCTGTTAGACAGGTCGGTCCAATAGTGCAAGAGTTATTAGCTCATTTAAGAAAATGTACGCTAAGATATTCAGTATGGCAGATGTGTTAAGTAAATTTTAACTTACATAGTCTCTCAACTTCAACTTAGGATGGGCTGACTGAGAAGCAACACCATAAATCGAAAGCATCTGTAATCAACCCAGAGGAGTTTCAACTGTGACTGATACACTCCCTTCCATGACCTTTGGCCTTACTTTTCACAGTGGGCTTTGTCCCACCAAAGAATGTTTTATGGGTGAGTTTTGGGGTGGTGGGTGTCCTTTAAATCAACCAATGACAGCTACAGTGTCTACATTTTCTAGCTTTTGTTTCCAATTTGCATAACCAATTAAAAGACACACATTATGAAGAACTGCCTCACTCTTCCGCCCGCCCCGCCCTTTCCAGTAATTCAGATAACTTTAGAAACTTCCAAAGCTCCAGTCATCACTTCTTCATCCTAGAAGCAAGAAGAGCCTCAGAAAAGAGTTCGTCCCAGCTGTGTCAGGCCTAGTGGCAGATGGAGGACAGGAAAAGTGGGAGAATAAAGAACCAGCAGAAAAACCCAGGTACATTTGTTCCAACAGACCCTGGAATGGTGTATATCAGGGGTCTGCATGTATGATTTGATTAGAATGAGTTCAGCTTACAACATCAACGCAGATCAAAATTAAAACAAAACCGATGGCCTTATTAGTCTTCCAATCCAACCTCCTCGATAACATCAGGGAAAGGGAGCAGAGATTTGCTCCCTGGCATGAAGAAGTCTAGCCCATCGGGACACCTTTGTGGGTAAACTTACTAGTACCCCAGCAACTCCTAAAATGGCATCTTCACCACAGCAAAACTCAAGCAGGGCTCAATGCTTTACACATCTAAGGCTCTATAAAAAGTGACAGACCTTAAACAAAAGGCATTCCTAGCTCAGGTTTGTATAGAGTCTGCAAGTCCAGGGTCAGGCTGCAGGCAGCTCCTGGTGGTTTTGTTTTGTTTTGTTTTGTTTTCTCATCCTGGTTCATGGTGGCCTTTTCCAGTATCCTTACATGGTACAGCAGCAAAGATCAACACTCTACTCCACAATGTTTTATTTAAGGCAGGCTCTCACTATTTAGCTCTAACTAGCCTAGAACTCAAAAATCTACCAGTCTTAGTTCCAAAAGTGCCAGGATTACAGGCTTGCACCACCATGCCTAGTTAGTATGACTTCTGAAAGGCTCTAATCTCAATATCTGAGCTTCACTATTTAACTTTTGCCAAACATGCCCCATCTACATATATAGCCACTCACCTCCTCCATGTGGTGAGCTGTGAGGACTCTAACATTTTGGTCCACTGCATTCACTGGTAAAGGATTCTGCAGAGGCTCTAAATGCAAGCTCAATAGAACTGGGTCTGTGCTTTACGCTCTGGTAAGCTAGTTTTGTTCAGTTTGACAAGGAAAAAAATCATCCAAGATGAGAGAGAATCAAGTAACTCGGGGCTGAGCATAAGGGCAGAGAACAGCTGCCTTGTGTCCCTGCTGCATCAGCCCAGAGCAGGACCACGGAGGAGTTCAGATAAAACACCTTCCTACCACGAGTCTCTGAGCTGCTGAGGCTGGTCATGCATCAACACTTCACAATTTTAAAGGATGGTATTGGCATTCCCAATAATAGAAACAAGGGACTGAACCACAGATGGCAGAGATATAAGATATGCTCAAGGCCAGGCAATACCTCGAGGATGGAGGTGAAAATGGTCAGAGGCATCTGGGCCGCAGCAGGAAGAAAGGAAGGAATCCAGGAGCATGGTGTGAGGGAGGCCAAGTCCACAAAAGAAAGAGCCATGAACATAGCAATGATAGATAGGAACCAGAACTCCAAACCAAACAGGAGGGAAATCAGGCCACAGCCACCACAGGCAGACATGGAGCATTGCCAAGTCTCCATGAACTGACACCTCTCAACATTTTACCAAAAGATTTTAGGTCAAATTCCCATGGCCTGTGGTTTGTCTTCATTCTTGTTCATGAATATATGGGCAAGGCTAAGCTGGGGGCTGGCTTGATAGATCACACACAGGGAGGAACAGACAAGGACCCAAGAGAAGACCAGGGCCAAGTCTAAGGCTGAGGCAAAGGCTCCAACAGAGACCTATCCTGTTTTGGCACTGACTGTGCCCAAACAAAGGGGCCTGTATTTAGAAAACCATTCACACTAGTGCTCAGGTCCTGCAGACTCCAACAAGTGGCACCTGTCTTACATTTGTCATTATTTCTGCGCTGGGTGCTAATAATGGACTGTTCTGTCTACAACACCAATCACAGTGCCCCAAACAAGAAGAAATCAATAAAGGGCTGGCAAGGGTGAATGGATTAACTAACAACAGAGAGAAATGCACTAGAGGGGACATTCGAAGAGGAAAGCAAGGCAGAAGACAAATGAGGAAGAATAGGAAATCAGGCATGAGTGGACACACATTTGCAGGTCTCAAGTGTATATATTTATGCCTATAGACAAATGTAGGAAGGATAAGGATAGCCCAGTTTAAGAATTCATCTGAACCAAAAACAGACATAGCACTTACTAAGAATTATGGATCTGGCATCCAGCCTCCAGCTAAGATGGAGAGTGACATTTGTGTGCAGTAGAGCTCTCCTAGACTAGCCTTACAAAGGACAAAAGCAAACATGCCCACATGGAGAGTAGCACAGGACTCACAGGCACCTGCGTAGACACAAGTAACACGGTTTCCACTCACCAGAAGAAGTAGCTGCTCTCCTGTGTGTATGAGGAACTCCAGCCTCTGGGCACATCTGGATTCTAACCTAGCCTGTGAGCACATCTGGGTTCTAAATCAGCCTGTGGGCTCATCTGGAGTCTAAGCCAGCATGTGGGCACATCTGGGTTCTAACCTAGCCTCTGGGCACATCTGGATTCTAACCTAGCCTGTGAGCACATCTGGGTTCTAAATCAGCCTGTGGGCTCATCTGGAGTCTAAGCCAGCATGTGGGCACATCTGGGTTCTGAGAACTCACAAGGAAACACGTAACTATGACTTTTTTTCTTGGCTGTCTTCTGGATGAGACAGTTTCAACTCTATCCTTTTGAATGGCAGTGATTTCTTTCATGCTTACCTACATGACAAACACCAGGATTACTTTCTCTTGTGTCCACAGAAATCTCAAGAAATAATATCTCCCACTGAGGTTCATTATCCAACTCCGCCTTTTTCCAAATGGATTCAAAGACTACCGCCACTCCAGGAGCCAAGTAGCACTACATACAATTACTGCCTGCTTCAAAAGACATCCTGAGGCACTGGTGGCATCCACAAGCTCCTAGCCTCACCCATGTGTCCTGGGGCTGAAATTTAGATTGCATGATTTCTGCACATTGTAAAAATGTTAAAATGGCAAACACCAAAATCACCAGTGACTTGCAAACACTCAGGACCTGAGATAGCAGCTGAACAGCAGGCCTGAGCAAGCAGACACACAGTTCCTCCAAAAGAACAAACTTTTTTTCCATTCTTTTGAAATGCCAGACTCTGTTGTGGGAAGCAATCAGAACTGTGGGATCTATAAACATATTTGACTTAAATGATAGTGATTATCAGAGTATATAATGGTACAAGAGAAAAACACTCATCTACATTCTAAAGACCTGAAAACCAGTTCATCAGCATACTCCTTAACCCTACACCATAGTACAAGAAAAGGCAAGCAGGAATGTCTGGCACTTTTCTCAATGCTTTGAGTACCCAGTAGAAACACATACATTGGAATTGAACATGCATGCCCCTTTCCTTACACAAAGCCAGCACTAACAGAATTAGCCTAGAGAGGCTGCTTCAAACTGTGAGAGATACACAAGTAGCTTCTCCTCCCTGGTTAACCCAGACATAGCCACTGGACAGGTTGAAACTCTACTCTCAGGAATACTGCTGTCACGGGACACAGGATGGCAAACTTCTATTAGAACTAATGAAGTCAAGGTTTTCCTTACTCAACATGACTTACATCACTGAGTTTTAGAGCATCAGTAGCATTGCACAGGTCACAGAAGAAAACAGCCCCCAAGCTAACATAAGGCTCAGATGACAGTAACAAAATGGCCCTGTAATGGCTATTCCTGGTTGTCAACCTGACTATATCTGGAATGAACTACAATCCAGAATTGGAAGGCTCAGCTGTAATCCAGATCTTGAGGTTGGAAGACACAAATTTCTGACCTGGATCTTGGCATGGAGATCTTGAGGCATAGTGGTCATTAAAAGCTTAGCCCCAGGAAAGGTAGTACACGCCTTTAATCCCAGAAGACTGTGCCCTGAGTTCAAGGTCAACCTGGGACAAAGCAAGGCCCAGGTCAAGGTGTATGCTGCACACCTTTAATCTTGGCCACACCTTCTGCTGAAGACCTACATTGGACATAAGAAGAAGAAGACTCACTCTTCACCTGCTTGCATTTACTTGCCAGCACATCTGTAGGAACCTCCTTCTACAGAAGAGCAGCTGAATCAACTAGCCTCGTGGGACTGAGCAACTACTTGATCCTTGGAGTTCCCATTAACAGCTAACCATTGTTGGTTAGTTGGACTACATACTGTAAGTCATCACAATAAATTCCCTCAATATAGAGAGACATTCCATAAGTGACTCGAGAGAATGCTGACTAATTCAGACCCAAACTACTGTTCTCTGAGTGCAGCAGGAAAAGGAGTTTTGTGTTATCCTGCAAACCCCCAATCTGTCTACATTTCTGTTACAAGGCAGCAATATTCAGGCAGGGGAAAAAAGACTTGACTTTCTGGAAAATTCCACTGGTGAATTCCCTTTGAGTCACAGGACATGATGGATAAGCTGGAACAGGCTACCCTGCTGTTTCCCTTTAAAAAAAAAAAAATCAAACATAAGGATTTTATTTATAGCCTTTTCCTAGGGATGGAGGGCACATGAGAAAATCTGAGCACATGCATGCAGGGCTATTACACAGTGCATTAGCTGGGTTTCCTCCTGCCTGCATATTTCATAATCCTCAGAGGAACAAGCTGAATAAAAGTCGCCATTGTTTACCCGTAAAGGCTGCCCCGCCAGTGCTGCGCCCACTGAGGGAACTACTACACATCAGTACAGACTACAGTGGACAGTCTGCCCCACAGGGGATGCGGGTGGCAGAAGGGTTACTTAGCCAAGGGCAGTACCAGCTACTCTTGCTCTAAGTAAATATGCATTAGGAATTGAAAAGATGATCCAGTGGGTAAAAGCAACTGCTGCAAAAGTTTTAAAGACTTGAATTCAATCCCAGGATGGAAACGGCTGCCCTGTGCCCTCTTCACGCTGCACACCAAGCACGCTCTGTGTGAACTCAAGGGTGTCACTCAGGCCTAGCTCTGCTTTCTCCTTTCACACAAACTGCAGTCAAGCACATCTCCCTCCAGTATAGCAGCTGTGACATCTCACAGGGACACAGTGGCACAGAGGCTCGGCCTGCCAGCTCTGCTTCCTAGCCTGAAGATTTGGGCCTCCCTTCTAGTCCAACACATGGCAATAGCATCTTGCTCTACTGTTAAAATAGCTTTAGTGTCTTCACCTTGTTCCCAGTTTCAGATGTCAATTTAGGAACAAGGTGAAGACACTAAAGCCCATGCCCCCAAGAATGAGAGCAGGCGCCGCTGCCCTGGGCCTGCACAGCATGGCCCTTAACTTGTTCCTCCTCAGAGATGCTCATCCATTTTCTTAATGAGAAAACTGGGTTTGGCATAGTGTGAGGATTTCTCAAAGTGTGAGAACTGCCCAGGGGGGCAATCTGGGCCATGAGTTCAGTCCCCAGAAAGATAAGCATCCATCTAGTTCCTCAAAACTCTAAATGACATTCTCAGACCGTACCCAACTCCTGGCTGGACACAAATCTGCTCTCCTGAGAACTTCTACTATCACAGATCCCACATCAAGTATTGCCCAGCTCAGCCAGTGTCCGAAGCTAAACACACCATGAGAGGGGCAGTGTCTACATAATGTGAACAGCAAGTCTCTACGGTCCATAAAAGGCAAATTCTTTCACCCTTCATCCATGAGCAACTGACTTAAGGAATTAATTTCTTCCCCAAAGGTTCCAAAACCCACACACTCCAGTCCCTTATTTAAAACTCACCCATGTCCTCTCACAAAAACATTTAATGAGCTCTAAGAGACTTAAACCTAACACAATGTAAATGCAACAGTTATTTTACTATAGTTTAGAAGATGACAAAAATAAACTACCTGTTCAAGTTTATCATGGCTATAATGTGCAAAGATCTTGTATCTATAGACTATATAGCTCAAGGTTTCCCTGCCCGTAGCAAGGGGCTGCCAGACCTGTTCCCTCCCTCCCTGAGAGCCACACACAGGCCCTCAGAGCACTTATCACTATGACCCCCAGTGGCTCCCACCTCTGTGACTCCACCCATCCTAAAAGTCTCAAGCCCAGCAGGACCAAGAAGGCAAGCCACAGTCAAAGGTGAGACAGGTTGTCCTGTAACTAGCCCTAAGAGATACCAAGTTCCCTATTCAACTGTTAATAAGAATCCCCAAAACTTCATGTCTTGCCTGTGAAAAGAGGGTAGCATTGAGGGTCACAGTGTGTCACTGCTACATGGAATCAGGCACTAAGCAGTGAGGCGACCATCCCACTGAGGCCTTTATTACTAACACTGTGACCTTAGAGCCCCTGGAGAGAAGCAGATTGACCCCAGCGTTCGTGCCTGCTCAGTCTCAAGAAAGTGAAGGGTTGAGAGACAAGGCTGGTGGAATACACCTGTAAGACAGCTACTCAAGATCTCGGGGACAAGCACCTAGATCCAAGGGTATCCCAGTCAAAGTGAGGCACTGTTTCAACATAAAAAGTGAAGAGAAGGTCAGGGATAGCTCAGTGTTAGAGTGCTTGCCTGGCTTATGTAAAGACTGAGGTTCAATCCCCAGTATGGGAGGAAAACAGTAAGATGAGGAGGAAACAGGTGGTGGCCAAGGGATTAAGAACAGACATACTGACGCCCCTCAGATAAAAAAGCGAATGGAGCAGGGCGGTGGTGGCACACACCTGTAATCCCAGCACTCTGGGATGCAGAGGCAGGCAGATTTCTGAGTTAGAGGCCAGCCTGGTCTACAGAGTGAGTTCCAGGACAGCCAGGGCTACACAGAGAAACCCTGTCTCGAAAAACCAAATCCAAAAAAAACAACCCTCCCCCCAAAAATGAATGAATGAGTGAATGAATAATAAATAAATAAATAAGAGTTGAAGTTAAGCTATGAACAATCCCAGACAAGCTGCATGTGCCTCAGGCCACCAAAGAACACTGAAGGCCGAGAAAGAGAGGAAAGCAATGCATGGAGAAGCTAATGTTCCTTAAGGAGACCCTGTGAGGATAAATATGCAAGTGTACCTCCTTTTCATGCCCAGGCAGAGCAGATGGAGAAGTGGAGGGTGCATGGCACACCCAATGCTATATACAGGTCAGCTAAAGACCAGGGAATGCCTTCAGAGAGAGCACAAGCTCGGCCAAGCCAGGCCCGGAGAAAGAAGGTAGGTAGTAAGCAGGCGACACAAGCAAAAGAAGCTGGGACTAGCATGAAAACAGCCTGGCCAGCAATCATTCAGTCTACCACAAGATGATCTGTCTAATGGTCTGGACCTAGGTGACTTTTATAATTAAAACATAAGCCTCACTGACAGAAAATGGAAAAACAAACAAGCCCTAAGTGAGCCCCAAGGTATCCTTTAGCTACTAAATAGGCCTTAAGCATTCCTGATCCAGGCCCTTGGCATTCAGTTCTGACTTCACCCAAGATGTCTGAGAAAGGTGTGTTTTCCCTAAGAACCACGGCCCGTTTCAACCCATCGATTCCCAAAGTACCAGGTTCATAATTGCTCTTCTCAAAAACTCTAAGTAAGGAGTTCAGGCATGGGCAAGAACGTGTACTCCTGTTGCTTGTTAAAGACCAAACACAGCTTATAATGTTGGGCATTTAAGTAACAGGTTGGCAGAAGTGTCTAGAGCCCACGGGTCTCGGGGTGCCATGGCCAAGGCTGTGAGTGAAGGAGACTCGGCCAACTCCCATTCCACATCAGCAAAACAAGACAAGCCGTTTAGCTGAGGTATTTTTTATTTCCAGTAAAAGAATTCATCTATACTGGTACAGCAACAGATTCATAAAGGTGTCTAATGTTTTTCTTCTAGCAGATAGACTGACCTTCTTCACAATGACCCCACATTCAACCTGAAAGTCGATCGGCACAGTGAGGATCTCCTTCATGTTTACCTGCCACAGAGCAGACGCAGACAGACCAGCAACCAGCAGGAAAACCATCATTACTGACAGACTTGAGAAATGGCATTCCGTCACAGCCAAAGCACACTGGTCGGGCCATAGTCCAGTATGATGTGTCCGTCAAAGGATGGTTATGTTTAGCACAGACATGAAATGTTCCATACAAGCCAAAGGCCAGAGACGACCAGAAAAACACAGGGAAAGTGAATCAAAGAGTGTCTACAGGACGCAGAGGGGCAAAAACCCTGAAGGTCCCCTGATCTCCTTGAATTTTATTACAAAAGGGACTAGCCTCTAAAATTCAATCACCCACTCTCATTTCCATGGGGTTTTAGAATTAAAGCTGCTGCTAAAGTAAATACCACCCCTGGGCAGATGGCCTTGTGTTGTATAGGAAAGCAGGCTGAAAATGTTCCTCCACAGCCTCTGCTTCAGTTCCTGCTTCCAGGTTTCTGCCTTGAGTTCCTATCTTGACTTCCCTCAATGACAAATAAACCCTTTCTTCCCAAACTGCCTTTTTTTTTTTTTTTTTTTTTTTTTTTGTCATGGTGTTTTTACCTAGCAATAGAGAACCCTAAGACAGCAGCTTTTCAGTAAAATTAGTACTTTCTGCACAACTGTGAGGACGCAAGTTAGGATCTCAGCACCTGTGTAAGAACCAATACACCTGTAACTCCAGTGCTGTGGGGGCATTGACAGGAAAATAACTAAGACCTGCTGGCTATCAGTCTAGCTGAAAATGTAAATTCAAGGTTCAGGGAGATATTCTGTCTCAAGGGAATAAGATGAAGAACAAAAGAAGAGGGATCTTTGTGCCCTCTTCTGGCCTCTGCACACATATACATATGCATGCATAATATATAAACATATAAAATCAAAATATAGGTATCAATACTGATGGTGTCAGAATAACATCAGCACCAGTAAAATTACTAATATATATTATTTTATATATACAACAGACACACAGGAATATATAACATGCAGAGCAGCTGAGAAGTTACAAGCACTATTCAAAATTGGCTAGGGGTAGGCACACTCATCACAAGCTAACTGTCAGGAATCACTAACAGCCTTAACTGGCAATGACAGCCCTGCATACACCACCACATGCTACTCCATGCTCTGGCAAGAATAATCCATACTATATCTTATCATCAACGCTCACCCTCTTCTTCAGTCAGCAGACAAGCATCGAGCACATGGCTGCTACATTAAATCACCATTTGATTCTGGTTTTTTGTTTGTTTGGTTGGTTGGTTTTGGTTTTTCAAGACAGGGTTTCTCTGTGTAGTTCGGGCTGTCCTGGAACTCACTTTGTAGACTAGGCTGGACTCGAACTCAGAAATCCACCTGCCTCTGCCTCCCAAGTGCTGGGATTCTGGTTTCAAAGCAGCTAAGAGTCTTTACTATCATCTGGATTCAGTATGCCTGAATAAATTGAAAGGTTTGGTATGTGAAAAGCCTAGTCCTCAAACAGATGTTGGGAGACAGTGGGATGCCTAGAAGGTAGTTTTAGTGAAAGGTCAAAGAGATTGGAGGTGCTTTCCTCAGAAGGAATCACACTATTCTCATGAAGTCTGAGATCAGCTCTGCAACACTGAGTTGTTTTCAATAAGCCTGGCTCCTCCCAATCCTGGCTTTCGTTGTAACTTCCCAGTCACAAGGCAGCACCTGACATGCTATCACTAGCATGGTGTTTAGTTACAATGGCTAGCCAACCAACTCCTGACTTAAGGTAAGAAAGACCTTTAATTCTTAATAAAGCATCTAGCCTTGGATATCCCATTGTTATAATGGAAATCAGACTAAGACAGTCCCACCAGGTAATAATCGCTAAGGTTGACATCAACATTTCTAAAGACATTATGAGGAACAGGCATCAACTCAACTGCTAACTCAGGTCTGTGGGAGATGTCATCCAGTTTCCTAGACTAGCACAACTTTAACTTTCAAACATAAGAGAGAAAGAAAGCCAAGAGAAATGATCCTCACTTAACTGCTCTGGGTGTGCCTGGAAGGCAGACCACAACAGTCACAGTGACTTTATTACCATTTCCTTCCATTGCCACAAACCATTACTTATTACACTAAAGACACCCTGCCCCCCATCGTGGAGGAGCTGGTTCTAAGCACACCCAGGACATGAACCTGTTTGCTTAGCCAGCAGTTTAGGCAGAGAGACAGAGAGCAAGGGGACCTCAGGATGCTGTGGTAACCATACTGCAGAGCTGTCATTTTCTGTAAGTCTCTAAGTTGCTTGCAAGTCTCCACAAGGCATCATTTCCAAAACTACAACCCTGCCACCACCATCAGCACCAGAGCCACTGATGATCAGAGGTTCACCACTGCCTTTTCTGTCCATCTGGCAGACTGGGTTGTTTCTCAGTTCAGAGGCTGAAAGCACAAGACAAGTCCATGTCTGGTGGCCACATCCTAGTTCACAAACCAGCATCCTCTCTCTGTATTATATAACACAACGGACAAAGGCGTGAGAGAATAAATCCATTTGCTGGGACTCCACACTCAAACTCTAAACAACTCCTAAAGGTTCTCCTCTAACACCATCACCCTGCAACTAGACTCCCAACATCTGGACTGCAGAGACAAACTCTCAGCCACACAGTGATCACACTACCTGGCAACAGTTTTTCTCCATAGTCAATGGCTTTCAGGCACAGAAACTATAGAATTCATATTATTCAACATCCATTTCAACATGACAGAGGCCATGAAGAATGAGGATAAACGTCAAAACTTAAATCCAAACTCCAAAGTAAAACAGCATTTTTGAAACTGTCACAATAAAACCTACCATTCTAAGACAGGCACAGGACACAAGATGTTAATCCCAGTACTGGGGAGGCAGAAGCAGATAGATCTCAGAGTTCAAGGCCAGCCTGGTCTACAGAGCAAGTTCCAGGATAGCCAGGGCTACACAGAGAAACCCTGTCTTAAAAAACAAAACAAAACAAAACAAAACAAAAAGCAAAAACCCACCATTCTGAATAGTTAATACGTACTAATTGAAAGAAAAGGGAAGGTGTATTTCATTTGGTTCCATTATGAAGGTTTCCATGTACAAAAGTTATGAGGAAACGGGCATATGAGAAAATCTGAATATTTATAACTCTTAGGACCCAAGTAAATGTAGTATCTAAAAAGCAAAGACCTTAATATTGAAATTTTCACTTTAAAGGTTATTCAAACAGTCTATAATAATTACTCTTCTATATTTATCTTGCAACCAGAAACTTAAAGTATGCTTTCGTTTCTAACACATATAAAATATGCTTAGTTAAAATAACACCATATAAAAGACAGAAGGTGAACTAAATAAATGACCACTGACCAATGAGCTGTTTCTTTTTGGGTCAACCAAGGATCAGGCCTGTGCACCTCCAGCCCAAACTCGGACAGGTTCATCCCACACACAGACGCAAACTTGGCCTGGTTGGCCTTAAACCTGTTAGCAAAATAAGAAAAGCCAACTAAGGAGGAAACTGCCGGCCTGAATGTGCTAGGGTATCAGGGCCCACTCCACTTGGCGCCCAGCTGTGTCCCCAAGCTGTTCGCAATACTACTGTTCGTCACGTCTGCAATCCATTAACCACCACCCGCGCACACCTTCTGGGAAAGTCGTTGTTGTGTATAAATATCAGCGTTTTGCAAACCAAACCTCTCCACACAATGCCAAGCTAACAGTGCTCAAAAGGGAGGTGCCATCGGGGCATTAAAAGTCACACAGCAAATTCTTGCAGAACCACATGCTTAAATCACCCTGAATAAACTGAGGGGGCAGAGCAACTGGGGAAAACTTTGGCTGAGGAGGCTTAAGTCCTGGAAATGCGAGACCAGGCGCAGCAACTAGAACGAGGCACAAAAGCGCCCGGCGCCGCCGAGGCAAGGACCTCCTTTATGGAACGTGACAGCAGTTTTGTGCAGGATCACAAATAGTTCTAAATACTGGAAGTTCTTCCCGGCCATCGCAGCCTCCCGCTTCCTAGCGCTGTGGCCTTCAGATCCCAAGCTATTCTTCCTAGGCACGCCGGCCCGGCGACCTGGCCGCGGTTCGGTCCCACGCCCGCTCGCAAGCCAGGGCTGCTAGCGTTCTCGAGGGCTGTCGGTCCTTGGTCCCCGGTGTCCGCCCGCGGAGGGCGCCCCACCCCCCACGCCAGCCGGAGGCTGAACCTGGCGACGGCTCACAGGAAGGTGTGTATCCGAGGTGCTGGTGCCCGGGGACGCCAGGCCGCGGCGGGGCCGAGGGCACCAGTCGGGTGCGCAGGGGTACGCGCTCCCTGGCCCTCCCCGGGCAGCCGCGACCCGCCCGCCCCTCTCTTCCAACTCTACGGACCAGCCCAAGTTTGCAGCCCCCGCCATCGCCTTACCTCGCTGCACAGTGCACGCCGAGGCCGGAGGGCAGCAGCGCAAGTCCCGGGGCTGCGGCCGCGCTGCGCCCGCCAGATGCCGCTCTTTGTCTGCACTGCTCCCTCCTCCCGCCACCAAGCGGACGCAATTGGAGCCGGCGGACCCCGCGCCCGGGAGCCCCGAGCCTGCCTGCAGCCGAGCCCTCCCCACCACCACCGTGGCCGCAGCCGCCGCCCGCTCGGCCGCGCGCACAGGCCTGCGTTCCGCGGCAGCGACCCTCCAGCGCAGCGCCCGCCTCCGCGCGCTCCCCGCCCGCGCTCCTCCCCGACTGCCCTGGCGCCGCCCAGGGGCTGGCCCAGCCCGGCGCAGGAGGGGCCGGGGACCCACCTGGGAGTCCCGGCCAGGCCTAGGGAAAGCCCCCCCCCCGTGGGCTTCAAGCCAGAACCGCTCTAAATTAGAGTTGGGGGCATATGGGAGGGGCTGCGAGGGAGAATGAGGTGCCACTTCCAGCCCTCGAGACGGACCGGGCAGTCTCCGCACCCCGCTGTGCGTTGGATTCTTACAGCGACCTCCCTACCCCGCCCCCAAGCTTTCCCACAGCACTCTCAGCCAAACAGGCCTGGTTTCTGTCAGAAAAGTGACTTACATGAAAATGTCACTTCCTCCCAGTAATTGCTTGTGGGCATTTTCTTTATTTATTTGCCTAGCATTTATTTACTTTCCCATCCAGACACTTTTTTACTCCACCCCCCATCCCCAGCCGGGACCACTTCCTAGTGGGGGAGGAGAGGAAACCTGACCTCCGCCGTGCCTCCTCAGCGCCCCAGGCAGCTTATTAGAGCCCAGGAATTCTTTAGGACAGAGGCTGAGAAAGCTTTAAAAGGAAACCTTGCTCTCCCAGCTTTTGAGTAGCAGCCAACCTGTAAGCAAACTTAGAAAGCTAGAACTCTAGATCGATGGGAAGTCCGGAATCCAGATGTTTCTTCTCCAAGGTTCTTCACTCATTTTTCCCCAAAGGAAGCCCTGATATTCAAATGAATTCAGTTTTCAGGTCCGGCAACTCACATTTATGTTAATGAGATTCTACCCTAGCTCCAACCTCCACCTTGGTAAGGTAATGTTGTAGATGTCCCTCCAGTCAGATTTCAGAGCCTCAGGGTCTGCTGACAGGCCTGTAACTTGAGGTCACTGACATTCTGTGGGACACAGCATAATTGCCCCACATATTTATGGATCATTACTTCCATGACCTCTTCACACACTGGGGTACCAAAACCCACAGATTCTCATGTATCCTATACCAAATGGCATGGAGTTCTCATGTAGCCTCCACACAGTCTTTTACTGCCTTTGAATAATCAGTAAATGAGGTGCACTTCCTGATACCATATACATGTTGTGTAAATAGTTGCTGTGGTAAACAGTGCCCTTAGGAAAGGGAAAGGCAAGGTGGAAAGTTCCCTCCAGCAGCTGCTAACCTGCTTGGTTCTGAGTCTTGTCTTACTTAATACTACTTGGGATCCTTCTAAAAAATTTGCTTATCCTGCTCATGGTGGTTAGAGCCACTTTCTCCTCTTACAACTGACATCCCTGAGTAGCATTAACTGTAGGATTTTGAAGGGTGAACACAGGGAGGACTCATGGGAAGACTTTAGGACTCAACTGAGAGGAGGATTTTATGTAAGGATGTAGGGTAGTGGGAGGAGTATGAATGGTCTTCTTGCCCCAGGGAAGTAAAGAATACTGGATGAGGATCCCAAGGTGAGGTCAGGAGATGATGCAGTCAAAAGCGAATATCAGCAAACTTCTTTGGCATATATACCCAAGAGTGACTTGTTAGAATGGGCATAAATTACCATCACTCAGAGAGGTAACAGCTCCAATAGAGTATAGGACATTAATGGGGAAATTATTTAAGAGAATTGAGAGGAAGGGCTCTAGAGATTCCGGCAGCTATTTGGATGTGAGTGCTCAAAGAAAACATGAATAGGCATCAAACCTCACCTGAGTAGCCAGAGGTAGCTCACTCTATGGCTGATGATACCGGTATTCAAAGTAGAGAGTTGGCATTGTGAGGCATGTAAAAGAATGTTAGAGCCATGAGCAGCCAGAAGAGGTAAGAAAGGGGTGTTCTCTGGAGACTTTGAGGACATTATGAACATCAGAGTGTGGAAAGAAAAAACTGTGCTTTGTATTATCTCACATTATGTCTATAACTATCTGTGTTTGTCTATGCATGACTGTGTCTGTGTCTGTGTCTGTGTCTGTGTCTATGTATGTCTGTGTCTGTGTCTGCGTCTGTGTCTGTGTCTGTCTATGTATGTCTGTGTCTGTGTCTGTGTCTGTGTCTGTGTCTGTGTCTCTGACTGTGTCTGTGTCTGTGTCTGCATCTGTGTCTCTGACTGTGACTGTGTCTGTGTCTCTGACTGTGTCTGTGTCTCTGTCTGTGTCTGTGTCTCTGACTGTGTCTGTGTCTGTGTCTGCATCTGTGTCTGTGTCTCTGACTGTGACTGTGTCTGTGTCTGTGTCTCTGACTGTGTCTGTGTCTTTGGCTATGGCTATGGCTACAGCTATGGTTATGTCTGTCTATGTTCATGTTTGTCTATATCTATCTATATATCCTGTTCAATTTAATGAATTTAATTTACGGCCAACTTACTGAAAGCAAGGACTCTCCAGGAGGCTTACAAGTGATCAAGTGACTGTTCCTGCACTCAAGTGACTTTTTAGCTAGAAAATTATCTCTTGCTGCCTTAAATAGTCATCTAAAGTAATGAGCCTTGTTCCTCTTTAATTGTGCCATCCATCTTGGATGAATCCAAACACCCCGAGGGCAATGATGGAGACTGGTTTTCCTGCACAACCCCAGACCAGACAGTTTGTTTGTCCTGACAGATGGAAGTCCCACATTACTAAGAGATTGTCAAAGAGAGCAAAGGTTGCAACTATTGGCAAGGAGCAGTATAATGGGCCAAAAGATTTTCTGGGCATGTATAAAAGGACAGTTGATGGCTCTTAAGATTATGTGCTGATTTCTTACCCAACATGCTCTGTCTCATTTCCTCTTCAGACTCAAAATGGAACAAACAATGTTAAAGGCCTGACACGTTCTCAGTGACTGGCAGAATGAACATTGTGAAAGTCAATCTCTTGGATGGAGTGTAGAACTTCGTTTCAGTGGGAGAGCTTTTGTCTAGCATGCATGAGGTCCAGGTTTTACCCATAACACTAAAAACAAATAACACTGCTATAAAACATTAAATTCAAACAAGGTCATGCTCATATGAGACCTCACCTATACAGGAGCAATATGGCTCTCCTACTTCTAAATGAAATGTGATCTGGGCTTCTGGAAACATCTAACAGTTTAAATTACAGGTGGAGACAAGGCAGCCATGCAGAGTTGAATATAACTTAAGACTAAGTGAGCTCAGCACACTAGTGTGCATTTTGAAAAAAAAAAAAAAAAAGCCATTCAGAATAGTGGTAATACTACAAAGAAAATTTAAACCTCGAAGGCTAGCTTGCTCCAAAACATAAAAATGCTTAGACTTCACATTGTTTGGAATCGTTAGCAGCAGGGCAGAATTCATTTTGGATAAGAGCAATTTGAAGAGGGAAAGCTAAGATCTCCACTTAGAATTCCACCTTCAAGTGAACATCACATGTGTGACATTTCTGTTAGCTACAATCAGTCCTCAATTAATCAGAACATCCTAGAAAGGGCTATTCTGCAAAATTGTATTTCCATGTTAGTTGAAGATTAAGTAGGAATGTAAGGAATGTAAGTTGAAATCTATAAAATGGATACACTGCAAGCTGATAAATCACCTTAGAAAGCACAGTATAGTAAGGAGACAGGTCCTTCCCTGATACTGGGGTCCTCTGCCCCTCAGAGTCACCATTCCAACATGCACCCACATTCTGCAATGCTGAGTGGGTAGCAGAGTAAGCGGGATGTTTGTGAAATCAAAGCTATCTGCTAAAAATGCTTTTTAAAAGGAATAATGAAACTATCCAGGAATGGTGGCTCACGTCTGTGACCTCAGCATTTGGAAGGCTGAGGCAGGAGCATTGTGATCTCCAGGTCAGACTAGACTACAAGGCCATCCTAGGTCACATAGTAAAACCCTTTCTGCAAAAAAAACAAATTAACAGTAGTCACATTTTTCTGCATTTTACCCAAACGTGTTGAGAGAGATTTCCATTGAATGAGAGTTCTAATTAACCAAAGTCTGTTTAGCCCTCACTTGTATATATATTTTAACAAGAAAGATTTTTAAAATATAAGATTTCAGTCAAAGCACTGGCCACCCTGTGCCTTTTTAATCCCACTCTTCATTAAAAAGCAAGTAAGTCCTTGGGAAGTTTGCTTTAAGAGTACCAGCCTAGACTTTGCTGTTTCCAGGACACTGCTCAGAGTAACAATGTCAAGTCTGTTGAAAGTCTTCACACTACAGATGAGTCGTGTTTGAAGAACAAGCCTGTGTAATTTAATAACTGATGGTCTGGGCCCTCTGACTAGATAGCACTGTCCAAGATGCAAAGAGCTATCTTTCTTTGGGGTTTCCCTTACTCTATGAACCTACATGTGGTCATGTAGCTAATATTGCCTTGCTGTCTAGGCTATACATGCTCTGTATGATATTCTAACACCATGAACTGATTAAAGAGGTAAAGATGATATCCTTGGATCACTGAAGTGTCTCATTGACAGGAACAAAGGACAACTAGAAATAGTTTTTTCTTCCCTGTTTACTGTTGTTGCCCTTTAAAAATTAACAACAAATGAAAAACAAAAGACATTGCTATGTAGCCTAGATTGACCTCAAACTTATCCGCTTCCTCAGCTGCCTGAGTGTCTGGGTTATGGGCATGTACCATACACTCAACAAAAATGTTAAATTTAAGCACCCACATGTTTACATATGAATTAATTAGATCATCACTGATCTGGAAGCCCAAAGTTGAGGAACATTCCTTGGCAAAGTGACTCCACCTTCTTCAAAGTCAGCAAAAGGTTGTTGTTTCTGATAGTTTCCCTTCCTCCAGCCAGGAAAGGTGACTTCAATCCTTTGAATGAGAATAGTCCCATAAGCTCCTATTCTTGAAGGCTTGGTTCCCAGGTAGGAAGGAGGCTTTGAGGATTCAAATACCCACGATCAGGCCAGTTCCCTGATAAACATCTGCAATTTGGGGATTAGATTGGAACTCTCCACTATTAAATCCAGTACCATACCTACTTGCCTACTTCCATGCTTCCTGTCTTGGCATGATGATTATGGACTAACCCTCTGAAACTTTAAGCAAGCCCCCAATTAAATGTTTTCTTTTATAAGCTGCCTTGGTCATGGGATCCCTTCACAGCAATAGAATAATAAATTGGACAGTCATCCTCCCTCAGGACTCATATAATTATAGCGGGGGCCTCTGGAGAATTCATCATCATTTTCCTTCTCAAGGCTTGTTTCTAACTCACCCCTGTAAAGTCCTTTTGCAAAGTGTAACACAGTCACAAGTTCCTGAAATTAAGGGAGGGGTACTCTTTGAGGGGTTATGATTAGAACATTCCTCATGGGGCAGGCTAACGTTGCAGAAACTTCTGAGAGGGGCTGAGGTAGAACGAGGATGCCCCGTGGCACGGTGAGAGGAAGAAGGTGAGGTGTGCTGGCTTAGGAATATGAAGGGAAACAAGATGCCTTAGTGGGGTACTTGCTGCAGCGCCGTCCCCCATCGCATCATGAGCTAGGGCAAGAGAGGACACTTTCCTTCATAATTTAGAAGAAGCCCATTTCCATCCATGGATTAAACCTTCAATCCCAGAACCTCTTGGAGGAGGTCAAGTATGCCCATGGATTTCTAACAAAAGAAGTGACACAATTAAAAAGATATTTGGGCCATAACCACAAAATTATAGGAAATACAGACGACAGTAAAGTATCCATCATAACCAAAACAAAGAACTCTTTCCAAAGTGCTCTCTCCAAAGGGGTACAGGAAGATGATGTAGTTTTAAAGACTTTTGAGACTCCAGACAATGGCTTTGGCTATAAAGATGTATAGTAGTCTATTTTTATTGCTATTTCTAAAGAAGGCTGAGTAATGAGGTTTATTTTGGCTTGTAGCTTTGGTTCACTGTTGAGGGGCCATGGTGACATTAACATTCTTGCTGGCAGAATCTTAAGGTGTCATAAAATATTACATGGCAAAAAAGATAGAGGATATGCTGTGTCTTCTGGTCTCTGCCGATTATAATAAAGCCATATAGCATTCACTGATGGCTCTACTCTGATTAACCAAAGTTAATTAATGTCCAATAGCCTTGCCTCTGAATACCATGATCAGATTAGTTCTCCAATCCTAAAACTGGAGATTTAATTTAAATACAGGAACCTGAGAAGACAAACTTAGACCACAGATGAGCCACATCAGGGTGCTTATCCTGCAGACAGAAGTTCTGGTGGGGTTGTTTTTTGTGTTTGTTTGTTGCTTTCTTTCTTGTATTTTCCCCATTGTTCTCATTGGGCTATACATATGTCTAGAAACACCCTATGTTTGAGTCAGAAGAGAAAAAAAAAATCAATTCCTCTTCCACTCAGGGAAACAGCACAATGTCAACCGTCAAATCTGGAGACAAACATATGAGTAGTAAGAATTATTGACAAGAGATATAGTGATCTTGGGAAAGGTGGCGTGTAGGGGACATCTGAAGCTGCTGCCCTGGAACCACCTGGGTACTCACACCATGTCTGAGTGACCTCAGCTGCCAACACTCAACAGAGAGACACTGAAAACCAGAAGTTACTGGAGACTAATATCAAAGCTTAGGGTGCTGCTGAGGCACCTTGAGGCCAGGGCCCTCAGGCCCTTCACTGTGATGAAGGTCATTGTGTGACCTTCATCAGGCCTGCCATGATGTCTCTATGCATAGCCCTGTACAATTTCTCTTCAAAGCAACCCTTGGCTTCATAAAAACCTGCTTCACACACATACAGGCTGTGATATGACTTAGACCCTGAAACTTCCAGATGCCTATGTTATTATAGAGGGATTCCCAAAATAACACAAACTAGCAGGGAACATACCAGTTCTCATCCAGTCAATATGAGCAGAGGGCACAAATGTGATGCTGTTGATGAATTTCTGGTCTAAAACCTGTGCTAATTTATAAACATCAGAGTAGCTTCAAAGAAGATAGTGTTGCTCTTTAATTCAGATTCCTGTGGGATCTGTGAGCAGCTCTCAGGCTCTCCCTATGGGTTCTCAGCCGGTGACATTAGCTAGGCTGCTCATTTCCTTATATGCCATAGTCCTGCTTCCCAAGCCTTGCTCGCCACTGTTGTGGCTTCTCTTCTCTATAAGAAGGACATCAAAGGGAGGAGAAGCCCTTGGTCCTGAGAAGGCTTCATGCCCCAGTATAGGGGAATACCAGGACACGGAAGGGGAACTGGGTGGGTTAGTGAGCAGGGGGAGAAGGGGATGGGATAGGGTGTTTTCAGAGGGGAAACCCGGAAAGGGGGAAAACATTTGAAATGTAAATAAAAAAATCCAATAAAAAAGTAAACTGAAATACCATCTAAAAGCTATTTTATGCTGTTATCATCTATTTTAAAAATTATTTTATATACATGAGCACTGTGCCTGCATATATGTCTGAGCACCACTCAAGTGTCTGGTACCCACAGGAGCTTGAAGACAGCATCAAATCCCCTGGGATTGGCATTTTAGATAGTTGTAAAACACCATTTACATAATTGGAATAAAACTGGAGTCTTCTAGAAGAACAGCCAGTGCCCTTAATTGCAGAGTCATCTCTCCAGCCTCATTCTTAGGTGCTTTTTCTACTCTAAATATGAATTATGTCGTTAATGTTATGTGTCCTAAGAACCTTGTTATAGTATTAATTTATTATATATGTGTATAATGGATGTATTATACATATTTGCATCTTCCCTTTTAATTATATGATGCATAGTGTCTTTTTGTTTTGAATTTAGTTACTTTAATCTCAAATTTTATTCAAAGGCTTTGGATGTTACTGCTTTATAAGTTTCTCATTTCAGTTTCAAATAGATTAAAAACCCATGCTTTAATGTTAAAAACAAAACAAAACAAAGAAGGTATCTGACCCCCAGAAAGCAGGACAGTGGCACTAGGGAGTTAAGTCCCCATGAACCTAAAAGCATACCTATAGACAGCTGCCTCAGCCTTTTCATGCTCTGTGTATAGAACATTCTATAGGATGTTCTATATCTCTCAAGGTTCTCCAGCAGGACTGAATCTCAGTTGCCCCTTGCTGGGCCCTCTTGGTTGTATGCCTTTCTTTCTTTACTATTACTCTTCCCTTATGTACTTGATAGTCAATATAGAACAGGTCAGAGAGATTGGCAACATATTGCTGTGCCATTCTGGTGGCTACAAGTCCAAGGTCAAGGTATCCTTAGGCTTGCTCTATTCAAGGCCTCTGTCCTTCCCACTGTGCCCTAATACGGCTCTTCCTCCAAACACACACTCCCGGAATCTCTTTGTCTTTGTACATCAGTCCCATTGGAGTAGAGTTCTGTCTTCAAGGCCATCATTGCATGCTTGTCACCTCTTTAAAGTGCTCTGTCTCCAACCGCGGTCACACCAGAGGTTAGTGCTCCAAGAAGCTCATCTATCTGATCAGGTGTGCGACTGAATATAAAGTACTTCCCAGAGAACCACATGTGTGAGCTTTAATCTTTGGCCAGCAGAGCTAGTTTGGGAAGTTACAGGACGTCAAGAACTATGAACTAGAGTGATGGCTTGGACCTTGAGGGTGATACCTTTTCCTGCCAGAGCTGCTTCCTCACTTGCCAAAATGTGAACAACCCAGGCTACAGGATCCAGCCTTGCTCACTGTCCTGGATGGACCACCCCCACCCCTGTCACGCCTTCCTCAGCATTAGAACTCAAATGAAGACAGCTACACCAAAATCCAAAGTTAATACAGAGATAACATTCACACATACACATTCACACTCACCTGGTTTTGCAGAGCAGGGATTTTGCACACCCCAAAGCACTGCTGCACCTGCCAAGTCACAGTCTGGGCAGTCTCAAATAACACCATGTAAGAATATAGCTGTGAAAGAGATAGCGCTTTCTCCTTAAAGAAAGGAAGGGAGGCAGCACCTCACTTTCTCTATGTCCCCTTTTTTCTGCCTCTCTAATACCTCTGCTCTACTCAAAAGCAGCTAGCTGGGTGTGAGACTCCTTGAATGGTAGGGGGAAATTCAAGAGACGATCAGATCACCCAAGGGCCTCTGAGAAGCCTCCTGTCGTGTTTTCGTGGACTGTGTTTAAAGCAGTTCACAGGAATGCTCTCAGGTCCCTTCCATGTGAGCATCTCTGCCCTCATGCTGGCCCCACACCAGTGCACTTCCCAACTCCCAAGCTGGAGCAAATCAACATTTTTTTATGTGCCTAAAGTTCTGTTGTTGAAAATTAGGAGACATGTGTGCAATGTCATAGTGGTGACTAAAACAAAAATTTCATCTTGCTGGGCTGAATGCATTGTAGCCATTTGTTTTAAATCAGAAGACATTTGAACTACAGCCACTAACAGGAGCTACAAAACCCATTGTTTATGAGAAGGCTTTGAAGTCACTGTTCTATGCTTTAGCCAAGAGCCACATCTACCTCAGTTTAGGCTCCTTTGACCTCCTCACAGAATCTGCAATCTCTCTCCTGTGAGGCCTGCTGACTTCCTTTGGTGAACCCCGCTGCCCACGGCTCCTTTAGTCCAGCTGTCTCCCTGCTGTCTTTTTTCTGTTCTGCTCTTTTCTTCAGCCAGTGTTTTTTTATTCTATTCAGGAAGGTTTTCTCTGACTCAGCTTCTTCATTACCTCTTGCTGGATTCTTTACCCTGTTTTTGTAATGTTGCTTCATTTTTTAAAAAAATCTGAGGAGCTGGAGAAATGTCTTAGTTGGGAAAAGCCCTTGTGTATAAACATAAGAACTTGGGTTCAGATACTAGCAGCATATAAAATTCTGGATGTGGTCATATGCATGCCTGTAACCTATAATCAGAGAACTGTGATGTGTGTGTGTGTGTGTGTGTGTGTGTTGGGGGATAGGATACATGAGGATCTCTGGAGCTTGCTGGCTACTAGCCTTGGTGTAGGTTCAGTCAGAAACTCAAGGGAAGAAAGCTGAGGGTTAGAGAGCAGAGTGTCTGCAGTCCTCCTCTGGCCTCTGAATATGTGAAAATACCTGTATACATACACCACACTCACACAAAAGAAACCCAACTAAACTATACCAAAATAAACAAAAACAAAACCATTTAAACGACATTATATACATTGTATATAAACTAAATACATTGTGTGCATCCCCCGCAGCCTTGCAGGACTCCCCTTGATGCAAAGGTGTCTAAGAGTCTACAAATTCAAAGGAGTGCTGATCCTTGACATAGGGTCCAGTGCGTGGGCAAATGCAGCTGCTACTCAACCCTTCACATAGCAGAATTCCCCACATGTTTACCTCCCTGTGACCCCCCAGGCACAAGGGTAGGACTCAAGCGGTTCTCAGAATTGCCTTAAGCTAGGGACGATGAGGCTCAATGTTTGATGAATAGTCCAGCTCCATTCACCTTCCAGGCACTCCAGATTTCTCCAGTGTGTTACAGTCCAGGTGTTGCCTGCAGTAACCTGCTTGATAACATACCTTTGATTGCCACCCATGTTCTTCCTTTCTCTCCTCTCGCCCACTGCCCATGCTTCCTGGGATCGCTTTCTCAAATGGACTTACACTCTAAGCTTTGTGTGGTGCTTATGGAGGAACACACGTGAAGACGCTCTAAGAAGACTAAAAGCATCTGAATTGGAAAGGACAGTTTAGCAATTGTACAGGACCTCTTAAATTTGTAATTCCATGGCTTGCAGTTGACACTGAGATAGCTCAGACAGGTCACTCCTTTGTGCCTCTATTTCAGTAGTTCTCAACCTGTGGGCTGTGACCACCTTTGAGTGTCAAACAACCCTTGACACTGGTTATCTAAGACCATCCAAAACCACAGAAATTTGCATTATGATTCATAATAGTAGCAAATTTACAGTTTGAAGTAGCAATGAAAATAATTTAATGGTTAAGGGTGACCACAGCACAAGGAACTATATTAAAGGATCACAGCCTTAAAGAAGATTGAGAACCACTGCTCTATTGTATGAGAAAGGTTTGTGTTAAAGCAAATTTTCATGATACAGTATCCCTGTGGATTCTCCAAACAAATCTGTGCTGTGAAAAGGAGAAGATGTTTATAATCTCATTTACATTGTGAGGCTATGGGCAATGGAGAAGGCGCTGTTCCTGTTATATGGTTCTCCACAGAACACTCTCATCCTGCATATTTTATGAGTAAAGGCACTGGCACCCTTACTTCTTTAGCTGCCTTCTAAAAATGCTGTTCAGCAGAGTCTTGGACAACACTTAAGAGAGTTTCCCAGAGGACCAAGGAGGCTTTATTTACTGTCTAATGTAATGATGATGAGGACTCTTTCCAGTACAATAGTTGCCCAAGCTTATTTGCTTCAGCCCACAGTAATAATCAAGTTCCCTGAACTCTGAATTCCTCTGTGGGCATGGAGACTCTGGGTGCATGAAATCTACCTGGGTCATTCTGTATTACCTATGGGACTCAGGAGGCCAGATGGCCAAAAACTAAAGCCAACGTGACTCTCACTGTGAGCCCTAAAGTCTGTATCATGTTGTGCCCCCCCCACACACACAAAATGCATGGAATCGTTGAAGTTCTCTTTGTAGCTCACAAACCAGGTGAGATGTTGGTATTTAATACTGGGAAAATGTATTGGATGTCGTGTCATTGGTATTACAAATAAAATGAGAGGACACTCACTGTACAGTGTTTTCTACTGAACAGGGACATGAACTATAGTAGACTTTAAAGACCCAGATCCAAGCTATGAACCTTGAGCTTAGTCAAATGTTCATATTTTAAACAGAAAAGGATCTAGGGACTGCTTATTTTTGTTTGTTATTATTTCTTATTTCTTCTCCCCCTCCTCTCTTTTGACAGTTTCCTTTTTTCTTTTCCTTTCCTTCTTTCTTTCTTTCTTTCTTTCTTTCTTTCTTTCTTTCTTTCTTTCTTTCTTTCTTTCTTTCTTTCTTTTTTTTTTTTGAGACAGGGTTTCTCTGTGTAGTCCTGGCTGCCCTGGAACTCACTCTGTAGACAAGGCTGGCCTTGAACTCAGAAATCCACCTGCCCCTGCCTCCCAAAAGCTGGGATTAAAGGCGTGTACTACCACCACCCAGCTTGACAGAGCTTCTATGAATCCAGTTTAACCTTTAACTGCCTTGGGCCCCCAAGTGTTAGGATTACAGCCCCACCACACCCTACTTCTGCCTTTATATAAGTCCTAGGGGAATATAAGATGTGCATCACTGTACAAAGTACTCACCATAGACCTATTAGAAGCAGGAAAATTCAGTGTTTGGAATACAACATCACAAACCATTGTCCTGAAATGGAACACTGTCTATACAGTGAATGACAGATGTGGACTTTTAAAAAAAAGACATAACCACCATTCCCATAAAGTTGATAGCCAGCATGTGCACAAGCAACACATTTGCATGATAACCAAGAGCTACCATACCAAAAACAAAAACCACAAATGTTTTTAAAGTGTCGGATGATGTCAGGCAAACTAACTTTATAAGAGCCTTCTTCATATTGTGAGACTTCAGCCGTTCACAGAAAATGTGAATTGCAGACTGTACTTTCAAAAGTGAAGGTGGTTACACTGAGGTCACAATCCACATTGCTACTTTAGACAAGATGAAATTATTATTGTGTGGTAGAATAATTTTTAGAAAAACTCACAAATTCAGCAAGGCTACACTGTTTTCATGTCTTAGAGACAGTTTTGAAGAACTAAGCTTGGCAATGTAAGTTTCCGGTGTGACTCGGATTAAAGCTACCACTGAAATGTCAGCTAAGCAACAGAAGGTCTGTTGTCAGCATGCAAAGCCAAGGAAGCCAGACTGTGTCAAAACATCACATGCTCTGGCCACACACTGCACATTACCCTATCTGATTGTTAAAAGGTAATGGCTCTTATATTTCATATTGTTCAATATTTCATATTGTTCAAACATATTTCATATTGTTTGGAAAGTATCTCCTTCCCGGTGGTAATTAAAACTAAGGTATTTAGCAGTCATCCGCTAAAGCTCGATGTTCATTATGATATTGTCAAATAAAACGTGTTTTCCTCTTTTTGTATCAAGTTTTTTAGTTAGTCTATGTACAGTGGTATATACTTGTAGTCTCAGCACCGAAGAATCTGAGACAGGAGGATTGGGAGTTTGAGGCCACTGTGAATCATGAAGCAAGTTCAGGACCATCCTGAAAGGCATAGTGAAAATACATTTCCATTAAATGGAAATCTCTTCTCCAAAATCTTTAATGTGTTTAGTTGAAAGTTAAAGCTAATTAGAACATCCACCGAAATGTTTTTAGTGAAGTAAACATTTAGAATTATTGCCAAAATAATATTTTAGTCTTTTCTGGTGCTATATGAAAGTATCTGCAAGATAAAAATATTCTGAAGAATCCTTATTTCATACACTTTAAATTTTCTATATTCCTGATCATAATATTATACCCTCACATTTGCACAAATTGCTATGTAATAAATGACCCCAGAATTTCGTTCTGAAAGCAAGATACATGCATGACCTTAATGCCAAGCACAGTCTCGCAGGGGCCTCTGGACACAGATCTCCATGAGTGTATATCTGTGTTCATGGATCCACGGTAAAGGGAATGACCAAAGAACCTCATAGGTTTTTGAGACCAGCTCTGTGATTAGCATGAACTTGTTTGCAGGACTGGGGCTCACTTGGGCTGGTGGACTGATGATTAGCTGTTTGTTACAGATTACTATTGTTTAACTGTTTCCAATCATGTTGAAACATTTCATGCGCTAGAAAAGCTGAGACAGGAAACCAACAAGTCGATAATTTTAGGAAGTTCCTGCAACTAACCAGATTCACTAGGCCTCTCCCTCTCCAAGAATAAACACTAAAGACCTCTAAGGCCACTCTCAAACTAGGCAAGCTTCAGAGACTCTCTGAAAAGGCCAGATGCCAGGAAGAGGCAAAAATGAACTGAGCCACTAGGAAAGGCCACTCTCCAGCCTGCCAAGCCACCTGCAGGCTGAGCGACGTTCTTCAGTTTCCCAGCCTTTGTGAGCTGTCACGCATGCTGAGGTGGGCTTTGGTGACAGCTGTTTTTGAGTCATTTATGCTTTTGTAAGTAGCCCCTCACACATACTCCTGTAAGTAACCTCAAATAAACCACATTGGTTCACCAAATTGGATTTTGGTGTTATTCATACTTTGTCTGTCATGGCAGGGTGGGGGTTGCATCTTCTCTGGAAAAGCCTCTCATGCAAGTGTTCCTCTGTGTTCCTCTTAAGTGTTCCTTTACATGGGTAAGTTAAATGATTTCAGACTAAAGCAAACATTTTCTATAACTTACCTTTCCCGTATTCTGTTTGCAGATACAAGTTATAACTCCTGATCAGGAGAAGGATCTCAAGTAAGGGGCCTTGATCCTGGAGGATGTGGGTCACTGACGTCATCAGGGAAACTGCTTACTGGAGCTTTTTATAAAGAACACTCATGCTTCTATAATCCAAATTTTCCTGATCTATATAACTTTCTATCCAGCAGATAGCAAGACATTGACTCAAACAGTAGGCTGCTATAGTTTGTTAGTTCCTTTCTGTTGCAAGATATTTCCTATTCATTTACATCGAGGCAGTGAGAGGCCAGTGATTGGAGGGGAGAAGGAGCTAAGAGAAGTGAGGGGCGGAGAGAGAGGCGGAGAAATAGGCTTAGTGGACGAGTCCAGAGGAGGGGAAGGGAGACACGGATATCCAGATGGCTTCAGACAGATTTCTGGTGTTTTGGAGAGGTTAGAAATATTGGGATAAGACTTTATCACTGTAAATTGGCATTATGTAATTGGGAGTTTTATATACATAAATATATTTGGTTAACTATTCAAGTTTAAGAGTCATGCTTCACCTGATACTTGGAAGGAGTGGATGCTGGGCAAAAGCATGGGACTCCCACTGTTTACAGAGTCTATGGTGGAAAGGAAATGCAGCTGGGAAAGATTGGCTTGGCGGTGACAGTGAGAGCTGACCTGAGCGAGACCCACCGGGACTTGGTGCAGAGGCATGCGTGGTGGGGTAGTACTCTTTGTTAATTATTTACCCCAACACCTTTCCAGATTCATGCTGATGATGTTGAGATGGAAGCAGACAGGGCCTTTGGGAGAAGACTGGGCCAGGAGAGTTCTGCACTAGTGCATGGATTCAGCCCTGATGGATAGATAGATGGATTACGAGGATAATTACAACATCTCTTCCTGGAAGACATACTCTGTCTTCTCTGCTATGCCATGACCCAACAGTGGTTCCTTACTAGATGTTGAGCTACTGCCAGATCTCTTTTCTCCAGATCATTAGATAAATAAACTTCTACAACAGAAAACAGATTAAAACACAAAAGTGGATGATAGATCTTACCTGTTACCAAAATGAAAAGAGGAAATGTCTTGCTGGCTGGCATTTTGTAGCCATTCAAGTCAAGCATAGGTAGCAATGGCAGTGACTGAGGGTCTGGTGCTTTCTTGGGGTCTAGGGGTAGGCTAAAAATGTGCCTCACCATACCTGGAAATGATGAGCCCTATTTACTCAGTGTAATATACAAGAGGTGCTGAACTCTTCTATAATCAGTTCTTGCCCTTGGCTATCAGTTTCTTACCAGGTCACACTGCATATGAAATGATCTTGAAGGGCAAGAGAGTGTCTTCCCCATATTGAAGTTAGCTATAGCAGGTCATTTTTCCCTGGACCTTTCCCCACTGGCTTCACCACCTGGGTTGTTTCCAAGATGATTAACTGTTATGCCTTGGCTTCCAGACCTGTCACCTCAGCTGCTACTGAGCTGCCCACCAGAAAGGTCCAAGTCTCCACTTTACCTATAAGCAACAGCTTCAAGAAAAGCCACTTGGGTGAAGCTTGATCACCTGTCAGTCATCACTGCTAATTAAAACAACAGCTGCTTGCTGGAGTCAAACAAAGCACTGGATATACATGTGTCAAAATGTTCATTGACATGAAAAAGTGAGTCTCATGTGTGAATAGGTCCCAGTGTGCAGAATGCATAGAAGGAAATAACAGTCACAATTCTGGGGGATGGGGTTGGTGGGAGGCTTTTAAGAATTACCCATACAGAGATGCTGAACATTATCACTTGAAATATGTATGTGTTTCAGACGCATTACAAAGGAAAGCCCTACTCCCTCCCCTCCCCCCCCACAAAAAAAGTTAAAGTGGGATTTCAGCCAGCTCTCCTGAGACCTGAGTAGATGTTGGTGATTGAGTGGCAGGAGCAATCAACTCACAGTGAGATTGGAGCTGCCGTCTCTCCTCACATGGATTCTGATGGGGAGTTCTGCCAAGCTATTTTGAGGCTGTGCACATTAAGTAAAAAAGCAAGACTATTCTTAGCTCAAGTGTACAAGCTTCTATTATGCTAAACCCATGGCTGAAGAGCAGAGTAAGATACTGGGTCCTTCCCTTCCATCTGAGGAGTACCTCCCAGGCTTTAGAAATCACACTCGACACAGAACAGGACGAATTCTGAAAGACAGTAAATAGATGTTTATTCTGCAAACAGATAACAGTGAATCAGAAGTCAGATCCTTGAAGCCAAAGAGATGTGAGATTTCCTTTCCTAGGAGCTCCTTACACATGTATTTTTCCTGACTTCTCAAATGGTTTCGGGATACTGGCAACACCTGGTTTCCTAGTCTCCCTCTATAAGCTCCTGGGATGAATCATTCCACTTCAAATGTAGTCTGGAAGATCCAATGTCAAGGACTGAGATCAGAGGTAGAATGTAGGAGAAACTTGGTTCTGTTTTTCAACCACAAAATATAACAAGTATTTTTTTTTTTTTTTTACTTAGTGAGCTTACTATACTCCCCTTAACTCAATGTGATAAAAGTTCTGTTAGTACTGATAAAATAGAAAATTAAGTTTGTGTTGTCTTCTGATGATCAAACTCATTCCTGAGTTGCAGTATATGATGTATTTGTAGCTAATGCCTCTTTTACTAAATTCTCCACTCAGTATGATGAAGATGGTCTTCCCACAGAAAGCCCTAGGAGAGATCAAGGGGTATTACAGTTGATGGTCTGTTCCATAGCATAGGAAGAGGCATGGGCAAGCATGTGCACACGGGTGCTAACCAGAATCCCCGTCCTTCCCTTATGCTCCAAATTCTGGAAGACAGAGCATCCCATATTCACAACAAGTGGGAAGGATGGTAAAATGATAACACGCAGGGCAAAGTAAAGAAATTGGAGGGAATTCTGGGTAATTCCAACATATCTAGAATTTTCTAGAATAGCTTCCTTTTCCCAGCAAGGAGACAAATGTCTTAGTTTCTTTTCCCATTGCTATAATAAAATGTCCTGACAGAAACAGCTTAAGGGAGAAAGTGTTTAAGCAGCTGGTCACATCACATTCACAATAAAACAGCAGAGAAGAACAGGGTGATGAGACTCTGCCTAGAACCTGTGACTCTTACTTCATGGAGAACAAACACATATGATTTAGGGTCTAGAGATGGGCATTATCTTGGATTACCCAAATGACCCCTAAGTGTGATCACATGTGTCTTTAAAGGAGGAGATTTGACCCCAGACAGAAGAGAAGACATGAGATCCTTGGAAACAGAGGAAGCCAAGAGTGGGGTTGGGGTGATCAACTGGCTAGAAGGTGGAAGAAGAGACCAGGGACAAAGGGATGCTGGGAAAAATGTCTGAAAAGCCAGAGGAATGACCTCTCCTCTCAAGCCTGCAGAAAGAACTTAGCTCACTCACAGAATGTTATCATGTTGTTCATTTATTTGTTTGGGTTTTCTTGTTTGTTTTGTTTTATTAAAGACAGGGTCTTTCTAAGGAGCCATTGTTAGATTGGAACTGTTTAGGTCAGTGGTTCTCAACCTGTGGGTCAAAATCCTTTTGGCGATTGACCCATAACTCTTTCACAGGGGTTGCCTAACACAATCAGAAAACACAGATATTTACATTATGATTTATAACAGTAGCAAATGCTAATTATGATATTGCAGACAAAAGTAATTTTATGGTTTGGGATTACCACAACACCAGGAACTGTATTAAAGGGTCTCAGCATTAGGCCAGTTGAGACGCACTGGTCTGAGTAGACCAGATTGGCCTCAAACTCACAGAAATCTGCCTCTTTAGTGCTATGATTAAATGTGTATCCCATCACAGCTAGCCACACAGGATGGTTTTAAACCCTGTAAAACTTTCTTCCACTTTTGGCCTTTCTTAGAACTGTTAGGATACATACAACACTGTTTGAAAACACAAAATTGACAGCTTTTTGGGTAACATACAAGGAAACTCAATAAAGATATCTTTTGACTCATATGAAGCAATAGAATCTAAAACTGGAATGGACCAAAGATATGGATTAGGATCCCTTGACACTTTCAACCAAATGTGGATGGTCCCTTTCAGTCCAAAACACTACCACTGGATGGAAAAACATTTCCCAAGTCCCATCTTCTAAGGAATTAACTACATCAATTTGATTTTTATGTTTATATGCTTTACACTAAAATTTTTTTGAAGAAATGATCCCAGATTGGCTCAGCTATCACTACCATCCTAGATTCCTTCCCTTCTATTATATTTTCCCTCAAATAATTTTTGTGTTTGGTGACACACCGTGGTCTGAATGTGTATGCCACAAGTCACATGTTGAAAACTAATCATAATTATTGTAACTATTGTCCTTGTTAACTTCAATTGTCAACTTGACACACAGGGGAAGAAAGAACCTCAACTGAGGAACTACCTCTTATCAGATTGGTTCATGGATGTTTGTGGGGCATTGTTCTTCTAACAGTTGAAAGGCAGCCCAATCCACTGTAGGCAGTACCATCTCTGGGCAGGTAGATTTACTAAGGCTGAATAAGAAAACAGACAGAGCAAACCAGAGGGATCAAGCCAGTAAGCAGTGTTTCTCTTCTGGTCCCTGTTTCTGAGACTGTCTAAAGTTCTTTCCTTCCTTCCTTCCTTCCTTCCTTCCTTCCTTCCTTCCTTCCTTCCTTCCTTCCTTCTTTCCTTCCTTTTTTTTTTTCTTCCTTTCTTTTTGTTCAGATTAGTTATTTTATGTAATTCTGGCTGACCTGGAATTCACAGAGATCTACCTGACTCTGCCCCCTGAGTGTTGGCATTAAAGGTGTATGGCTAGGTCTGTATTTTATCCAACAATAGAAAAGCAAACTAGAACAGACATTCAGAGGTGTCCTTTAAAAAGTGATGAAGTTGTGAAGATCTCTTGAGCAAAATTAGTACATGTGTCAGTTCATTTTGTGAACTGAGCAACTATAGCAAAATACCACAGCTGGCTAACTTATCAGCTAACTAATTCTCACTGGTGGAAGTCCAAAGTCCAAACAGTATAGCCCAGGTTCTGGGAATAGACCTAACATTCCAGTTGGGCAAGTCAATCAATGGGTTAAGGAACTGCCCTTAGGGAAGGCAAGTTCACCCAAGGCCATGCTAAAAAGATAAGAATGCTAATTATCCCCTTAGTGAGATAACTTACATTTAGTTCCCAGAATCCCCAACCCCTAGAGCAGTTGCTACAGAGCCTGAGCTTCTTGTCATGACTCAGGAAAGGTGTAACTTGGGTCTTTTGCTTTTTTTTCCACTTTTCTCTTTCCCTTGGGCGCTGCTAGAGCCCAGCTATGCCCTCTCTGGCTCTCTGAGCTTCCTTCCTATCTCTCTGAAGCTCCTCTTCCTGCCAAGCGTCTGCTCTGCAGTTGTGGCTGACTTGCACCCCGGCTTAACTCAGCCGCGTTCTTCTTTCCCTCCTTCTACTCTGAGCTGCTGCACAGGTTTATAGCTTGTCACTCTGCGGCTTTTCTTTTTAAATCCTAATAAAAGTGTCTTACTGAAGGTCAGCATGCAGAAGAATGTGAATTGATCCATCCATGTCTCCTTGTAAGCTCAAATCCAAGTGGATCAAGACCTCCACATAAAGCCAGACACTCTGAAGCTAATAGAAAAGAAACTGGGGAAGACCCTTGAGGACATCGGTACAGGGAGAAAGTTTCTGAACAGAACACCAATAGCGTATGCTCTAAGATCAAGAATTGACAAATGGGACCTCCTAAAATTACAAAGTTTCTGTACGGTAAAGGACACCATCAAAAGGACAAATCGGCAACCAACAAATTGGGAAAAGATCTTCACCAATCCTACATCAGATAGAGGGCTAATATCCAATATATATAAAGAACTCAAGAAGTTAGACTCCAGAAAACCAAACAACCCTATTAAAAAATGGGGTACAGAGTTAAACAAAGAATTCTTACCTGAAGAACTTCGGATGGCGGAGAAGCATCTTAAAAAATGTTCAACTTCATTAGTCATCAGGGAAATGCAAATCAAAACAACTCTGAGATTTCATCTTACACCAGTCTGAATGGCTAAGATTAAAAATTCAGGAGACAGCAGGTGTTGGAGAGGGTGTGGAGAAAAAGGAACACTCCTCCACTGCTGGTGGGGTTGCAAATTGGTACAACCACTCTGGAAATCAGTCTGGCGGTTCCTCAGAAAACTGGGCACCTCACTTCCAGAAGATCCTGCTATACCACTTCTGGGCATATACCCAGAGGATTCCCCACCATATAATAAGGAATACATGCTCTTCTATGTTCATAGCAGCCCTATTTATAATTGCCAGATGCTGGAATGAACCCAGGTATCCCTCAACACATTAGAAACAATGAATTCATGAAATTCTTAGGCAAATGGATGGAGCTAGAGAACATCATACTAAGTGAGGTAACCCAGACTCAAAAGAAGACTCATGGTATGCACTCACTAATAAGTGGATATTAACCTAGAAAACTGGAATACCCCAAACATAATCCACACATCAAATGAGGTACAAGAAGAAAGGAGGAGTGGCCCCTGGTTCTGGAAAGACTCAGTGAAGCAGTATTCGGCAAAACCAGAACGGGGAAGTGGGAAGGGGTGGGTGGGAGGACAGGGGGAGAGAAGGGGGCTTATGGGACTTTCGGGGAGTGGGGGGCTCGAAAAGGGGAAATCATTTGAAATGTAGATAAAAAATATATCGAATAAAAAAATAAAAAATAAAAAATAAAAAAAGTGTCTTTTAACTTTAAAATAAAATGGATGTATTCGTTTCACTGGACTTTGGGACTGAGTAGAGCTGTGTAATGGGTAAATTCCTTAGTCAAATATGTAAATAGAAAACTGCTATGTTGTTTTTATTTCTCTGGTTTGATGATAAGTCAGTGACCGGCTTTTCCCACACCCTGTTATGAATTAGATTCCTGTTCTAGTTTGTATCTAAATATCCCATCCCACTTCCCAGCCAGTATGAGGGAAGCAGTTCCTTGGCCATGCGTTCCCCACCATTAGGACCATCTCCTCTGAGCCAAGTAATGGTGTTAAGTGACCATGGACTGAAGGCCCTGAAGCCAGGAGCACCTACAAGGCTTTTTTCATTCAAGTTGATCTCTGCATTTGTCACAGGGCAAAAAGCAAATGCACATGCTGTCCGTGGATAATTCTATTTGTGATTCTTTGCACATAGATTTTGGGTCATAACATTATTGTATATGTGACCCCCTGATGTAACAAATGCATTGAGCATTTTCTATTAAATTCACTTTGGTCTTTTCTTGTCTTTTACATGATAGTGCTAGTGTTCATGTAATGATTCCTTTGATGATTTTCTATGCTAAGGAAATTATCTTCCCTCCAAATTTAGGTATCATGTTTATTATCTAAAGTCTGTGTGTAGATCTTTCCATTCTCTAGAATTCCAAGGTCTAAAGTGAATGAAAGCATATTCTTTTTTACCAAACTTATTTGGACACCCTACTCCCAACCCTCATTGGCTAGTCACCACTCATTCATGAGCCTCTCCCTGCACGTCATTGGCTGCTTTGAGCAGAGGCTAGACCTTTTGGGGTTTTTTTGTTTGTTTGTTTGTTTTGTTTTTTTATCTTTTGTTGCTAGTAAAGAAAGAGAAAGACTGTGGGGAAACCATCCTTTGACCACACCCTGGCTCGGTTTTCCTTCAGCTTTCTATAAGAGTCACTCATGTTGGTCTAGCTGTGCTAGAAAACACCGGAATAGTCTGACAGAGTCAACCATAGACCATGGGGTAGCACTGGGAATTTTTATACTTTAGGAGGGGGTGGGTGCTGTGGATGCAGAAAGAGTAAATGTTAGATGTTATGTCTGGAGCTTGTCTTCTGACTCTACAGCTGAGAGGATCATTCCATCAGCTGAGGAAGGGATAGATACAGCCAGGGACTCTTCCTGAGTGGTGAGTGAGAACTTGGTGGGGAGAACTTACCCATTAGCTGTTTCCCACCTGTGTCTCATTCCTCTCAGAACTTCATAGGTCTTTAAGTGAGACCACCATCAGTCCTTATAAACTATTCTTTTCTGAGAGATTTTTTTTTAAAACAAAGCTTATATTCTCATTTCTCTGAGAGTTTAATTACTATCCTGCCCCAGGAAAGCCAGTCAAATTAGATGATATCTCAAGCCATTCTAAAAGGAGTGACTTTAGGGCATCTAAAGCTGAACGTCCACACACACCAAAGACATGAAAGACAATCATGATGAACTGAACGTGGAGAGAAGGTCACAAGGTTACATGCAAACTTTTTCCAACTTAGTCCAGGAAATGTTTCTGTTCCCTTTGAAAGCTCGGAGCCCAGCGGCCACGTCATCCCATGTATGGGTATTTAATGAGCTCCGCCATGTCACCCCATGTATGGGTATTTAATGAGTTCCCACTTGTGTGTCCCTTCCTTGCTCCCAGGACCAAGAAGGCACAGTTCTCTGTGAGTTACACCAGAATTCTTTTTAGAGATAGATCTGAGTCCCAGGATCTCAGGATAAACACAACTTTGTTTTTTAAAAGGAAATCATTCTTATTTTATCTGCAACATAGCCATTGTGGATATTCGCTAGGTACAGTGAATATTTCAATCAGTGTATGATGCTGCGGTAAGGATGTCTGGCGTATCCATCACTGCAGACGGTGATCATTACTTTGTGTCTGTTAGGTGTATTCAAATCCGGTGTCTGTCAGGTGTATTCAAATCCTTTCTTGTGTTTTGAAAAACATACTTGATTGTTATCCACCATCACTCCCCGGCTAAGCTACAGAGCATCAGAAGTGACTCTTGTACTCCAGATGTAAGTGCTTGCCTATTATCACCTTCACAACTTTACTTTCTACTCTTTAAAAAAAAAATTATCACCTTTGGGATGGATATTCCAAATTTTGTCTATCCTTATTATTTTCTTGATAGTATTTTCAGTACAGAGGGAAATGACACCTCTAATTTTCCTCACACTGATTTAGCAAACATATAGAGTTTTTCTCCACGTCTTTTGTTTTAATTTACTAAATCACTTTACTTCTTTATTACCCAGCAATAGATAACTTAGATGACTATGTCATCTCCTCTCTCTGATTTATGTTCTGCTGCCTAGTAGAAAAGACCTCACATGTGCTGCACTGCTGACGGGCTTTAAAGCATCATATTCCATGGAACATGTGACTATTCGCCATTTTCCTATCGATGAATGTTGATTCTGTTCCCGCTTATGGCCACTGTGGTGTTGGATTGTTTTCTCTTTGTTTGAGATAGGTTCTTGTGTAGTCTGGGCTGCTCGATGAGTCCATGTTCCTCTCTGCTCCGCGTTCCGCTGCCCTTTAGATGACCCTCAGATCCACCATCATTAATTAAGACTTTTTTATTGAGAATGATAGAAATGTATCAGGTTTGAGTTTCTTATTTTTAGAAGTAATCTTTTTTGTATCTTGATAACATTTACTCCTCAATGGTGTCCAACCATGCGCGTTGCGCGCCGTACTCCGCGCATGCGCGTTGCGCGCCGTACTCCGCGCATGCGCGTTGCGCGCCGTACTCCGCGCATGCGCGTTGCGCGCCGTACTCCGCGCATGCGCGTTGCGCGCCGTACTCCGCGCATGCGCGTTGCGCGCCGTACTCCGCGCATGCGCGTTGCGCGCCGTACTCCGCGCATGCGCGTTGCGCGCCGTACTCCGCGCATGCGCGTTGCGCGCCGTACTCCGCGCATGCGCGTTGCGCGCCGTACTCCGCGCATGCGCGTTGCGCGCCGTACTCCGCGCATGCGCGTTGCGCGCCGTACTCCGCGCATGCGCGTTGCGCGCCGTACTCCGCGCATGCGCGTTGCGCGCCGGACTCCGCGCATGCGCGTTGCGCGCCGGACTCCGCGCATGCGCGCCGCGCGCCGGACTCCGCGCATGCGCGCCGCGCGCCGGACTCCGCGCATGCGCGCCGCGCGCCGGACTCCGCGCATGCGCGCCGCGCGCCGGACTCCTCGGACGCCGGCGGTTGAGCATCGATCGCGGTGCGCTCGTGCGAGGTGAGTCGGTTCTGTCCCTGCGTCCTGCGCAGCGTTATTCGGTGGCCGAGGCATGGGCTCCCGGCGGGCCGCAGACGAGCTCTCCCCATGCTGGGCCGGGGCGGCGGCCGGGCCCTCCTCCCGGCCGTGCTCGCCGCAGTCTCCAGAAACAGCCGAGCGGCTTCGCGCGTAAGTCCTTGGTCTCGGAGGTTGTGAGTTGCAGAATGAGCCCCGCTCTGCCCAAGCCCTAGGAGCTCTACACGGCAAGTTCCAGGCTCACGGATTCACAGGGTTGGGGATTCCCTGCATCAGGAGCGGGGACAAGTGACGCGGGTAGCTCGGCTGTACAGGATAGAAAGTTTTAAGTCTGTATGACTTTGTTCCCAAAGTGAGGAATGTAGAATATAACCCCCGTGTAAACAAGTCTTGAAGCAAAGGCCTCTGAAATAAAAGGGTTTATTGAGGAATTTATATATACCAGCTAGGAAAAGGACCAAGACTTGGGGCACATTTTGTAAACTACCAGCAACAAGGCTAAAAAAGTGCCTTTTTAAAATTCCATCTGTGAAGCACTCAACTCCCTAGAGTTGAGGTAACACAGACAGCCTTTGTTCCTTTGTCTTTAAAAGTGCTTCTATTTCAGCCTTCCCTGTGTTCTTTGTCGTATTCCCCACCCACTCCTACACATAATATCCCTTAACGTCTGTGTTGACCTCCTCTGTTCCCCAGCACCCCCACAATATGATATGGTACAGCTACAACCCAAAATGTGGACCCTTGGGAGACTACTTGATAGAACCTCGTTTGCTTTGATAATACCTCTGTTAAGGTGGGTATAATATCTCATGCCTGTGATCACAGTACTTGGAAAACACAGGCAGAGGATCCGGAGTTCAGGGTCATCCTTCGCTCTAAGACTAGCCTGGACTGTGAGACATTGACTCAAAACAGCACCAATAACAAAATGTTTTTACTATGAGCTGAACTATGTAATATTTCAAAATGATGTTTACTGGGACTATTTGTGGAGGAAAATTGAACTATAAACCAGGGAAAGGGTAAATCAAAGTGTTGCTAATTGAGATGCTTGTGTAAGTGAGTGCCTGCACAGTTTGTAACTGTTTTGTGCTGACCTGTGTTGACTATGTTTAGATAATGGGAGACCCTTGGCAGGAGTGCACGGATTATGCAGTAGTCCTCGCAAGACAAGCTGGAGAGGTATGCATTACAGTATGTACGCCAGAGTGTGTGGGGTATCCATGTTACAGTGTGGTCTTGTTCAACAAAGCATGTTTTTTGAGTGGTGTCTACACATGCAGTTTCACTAAACTGTAAATACAGTGAAAGTTGATTGATTTTGTGGGAGGTGTGGGTTGGGGGTGGAGCCTAGGCCTGGGTTAACGTTAGGCATCATGGGCATGGCATTTCCAGCTGAATTTTTCACTTTGTGATGTTACCCTTTGCAGCAGCAGTCATGAATCTAAAATAAGATATGAAATTACATAATATTTCTCTAAAGTGTCTTGTTTCATAGACATGTTTGAAAGAAAACATTTAAGAACATGTTAAGAGTGGTTGAATGCTAGAAGTTATTTTTGTGCTTTACTTTCTTGTTTGGTTTTAAATTATTTCCATCTTTTTTTACTTGCTCTTTTTTAGATGATTCGTGAAGCTCTGAAAACTGAGATGAACGTCATGATTAAAAGTTCTCCCGCCGACTTGGTGACAGTTACTGACCAAAAAGTTGAGAAAATGCTCATGTCGTCTATAAAGGAAAAGTACTCATATCACGGGTATTTCTTCTACCGCTTTTTCGCTTTATCGTGAGAGAGTTAAGTCTGAGCCCCAGGAGGACGGAGGGACCCGTTACACCTGTAGTTGCTGGCAACTCCAGCTCCCTCAGTTCAGTTTGCTTGACTTGAGAGGCTGTGTCACTCTCGCCTAGGCTGGCCTGTCTGTTGTCCCCTGTGCCTCCTGAGTGCTGAGATCATGGTGCGCACTGCCACACCCGCCCCGTACTTACTTTTAAGATTGCTGTGTTTTCTTAATTTCTCATGTTAAGGATGTCCTTTTCAGATGTGTATACTTTCCCTGTATTTATACCATTTAGAATTTAGGACTCTGTACTGTTTCACCATGTTTATTATATTATTTCTCTCTCTCTCTCTCTCTCTCTCTCTCTCTCTCTCTCTCTCTCTCTCTCTCTCTCCTTCCTTCCTTCCTTCTCTCAGTTTCATTGGTGAAGAATCTGTGGCAGCTGGAGAAAAGACAGTCTTGACAGAGCAGCCCACGTGGATCATTGACCCTATTGATGGAGCGACTAACTTTGTGCATCGGTATGCATTTAATTTTAGTGTACTTGCCGTTGTGTGTTCACTCTACAAGGCGACACAGACTTGAGGAAATCGTAGAAGTCATTGATGCTTCTTTATTTGAAACGCTGTGGCTGAGATGGGTGGGGTTGTGCAGAGCTTTTCTAAGGTGTGAGCCAGGGAGCAAATGGTACAGTGTGGGCCTGTGTTGTGCCGTGCCTGGTCACTGCTGTTCGGCCTGTGAAGACTCTGGAAATGACGGAGTAGCATGGACCCTTTAGACCAGTAAAGAAGTTGCTAAGTCCACTGATGGGGTCCTCTCTGTGTGCAGTGAGTTCACTCTCAGAGAGAAACAGGGGTGCTAAAAGGGTGGGGCATTAGGGTCTGAGATTTGAATCCCACAACTTGTTTATTGGCTTTGTGATGCTGGACAAGCTACTCTTTCAAAGCCTCGGTTTTGAAAATACTTATGGCCAGCCAGGGCTGGAGAGCTGGCTCAGGGGTTAATAGTAGCTGCTGCTCTTCCACGGGACCCAGGTTCGATTCCCAGCACACATGTGACCTCTCACAGCTGTTTGTAACTCCAGGCCCAGCGGGTGCAACGCCCTCTTCTGACCTCCACAGACACTGCATGAGCACAGTGCATACACATGAAGGAAAATAAAGGTTAAGAGAATGTGTGAGGTCCAGATGTTCTAGTTTCTTTCGGTGGCTGTGATAAAACGATAAGCACAAGCAGCTTGGGCGGAGAGGGCTGATTCCACCTCAGTCTTCACAGCTCGCCACTGAGGGAGGCCGAGGCGGGAGCTCAGGCCGAGCTGATGCGCAAGCCGTGGAGCCCGGCTCACTGGCTCACCTTCCGCTGGCTCCGCTCTGCTCCGGGTCTCAGCCCAGGCCTGCCCGCCCTGGACGGCACCACCCAGAGGGCGCTGGCCTTTCTTACCTCAGTTGCTAATTAAGACAATGCCCTGCAGACATTCCCACAAGCCAATTCCTCAACTGAGATTTCCTCTTCTCAGATATGTAGAGGTTGTGTCAAGTTCACTAGAACTGTGGCACCAGGTATCTTAGCACTGGGGAGGGAGAAGCAGGAGGGCCATGGATTTGAGACCAGCCTGGGCTACATATTGAGCTGTCCAGGTTAGCTTAAACTACTAGTAATGTCTCAAGGAAAAAGGACTGTATAAAATGGCCTTATTAATGGTACCTGTTTCATAGAATTATTTCTTGGTGTGGGATTCATGGAGTTGTTCACTTTCATAAGAACTTAGTATAGTACCTGACACGGTAAGGATCAGTGGTGTGTGTGTGTGTGTGTGTGTGTGTGTGTGTGTGTGTGTTGTGTGTGTGCATCTTCCATCCGTATTCCATCTTAGTTCAGGGGTTATAAGAATTGATTCGAAAACAATTATATACATACTTGTTGACATTCTGTCTTGGTTAGTTTGTGGATTTTCCCTTTTCAGGGTTTCCCTTCGTGGCTGTTTCGATTGGCTTCTTGGTGAATAAAGAGGTGCGTCTTCGCGTGTGCTTTGTAAGGCACTTCGCTTTCTTTTCCTTTCCCACAGTGCGGAGAGAAAGTTAAGTCTCTCATATTTGGTTCGTGCCACCTGTGACCGTGCGCCTCAAGGCCGCGGCCGCGTTTGCGCCCTTCCCAGTAGATGAGGCCTGCTTCCCGAGGGGCCAGAGTTAGGAAGAGCAAGGGAACATAGGGAGGGGACAGCACCAGCCTGCTCCTGACACGGCAGCCGTGTCCAGTCAGTGTGGCTCCACAGTGCCTCAGAGGAAGTGGGACTTCCTGTGTCGGCGGCCGAGGGCTGGCTGCAACTGCGGCGTGTATTTAGGAACACAGACACAAGTGAGTGGATACTTACATACGGAACCAGGAGAGTAACATCTGCAGTCGCCGCGGTCCTCTGTGCTCGTCCCTGCTGATGGGCTCTGGGCCGCTGCAGCCGAGGAGCTTGAATGGCTCCAGCAGGAACTTAGGGCATGTCTGAGGTGAAAGCCCCAGGCTAAGTGGGAGCATGCTTGCCTAGCGTGTACAAACCCTAGCAACAGTGGAACTGTCCTCTGTGGTGCCGCCCATCCATGCGCATAAAACTCTACCAGGTCAGGGGAAATTACCCAGGCGGTGTGCTAAAAGAGACTTGCTTTCCTGTCAGATGGAGTTTGGAGTTGTGTACAGCTGTGTGGAGGATAAGATGTACACCGGCAGGAAGGGGAAGGGCGCTTACTGTAACGGCCAGAAGCTTCAGGTCTCAGAGCAGGAAGGTGGGTTTGCCTTCCAGCGCTGGCGCCCTCAGCAGCCGGCACTTGCCTTCTCCATATTTGTATACTGACCTTTGGGTCAGCAAGTATCAACTGACTGGAGAGTGTGTTACTGAAGCAGATGCCAGTGAGCGCGTGCACCCCAGGGTCTGTGGCCGTGGCCGTGGCCGTGGCCGTGGTGTCAGGCTTCTGATCTGACAGCTCTCGGCTTGCTGCCTCACTTAAACCACCTCTTACCCTCAGCACTGCTTGATGGTACTTTTTACTACTCATTGTGGTTTAACGTAAGGCAGCCCTGCCCTTTCTTCAGTGGGAAAGTAGGAAGAAAGCCGGAACCGGCTGAGCGTGAGAGCAAACCCAGGTCTTTTCTGCAGTGCAAGCTCCCCTCGCTCTCAGGGACACTTGGACACTGGTGGGATCCGATGAAGATCCAGTTCAGAATCCGGGTCCCTGCCTTCATGGCTTGCTAGCAGAGTCGTGCTTTGAGTAATCCTTTGGGGTTTGTTTCTAGAACAAGCTCTTACTGATGGTGACCCCCTGCCTCAGCGCTCTGGATGCTCCCCAGAGGCCATCAGAAGTTCCCCTGTAGAGATGCCCATTTGAAGGGCTCTGAGTGACCCCCACTCAAGTACCCCGCGTCCTGTATCCCACCTAAGAGGCAGGAGCTGGCCCTTCTTGGGTTTTGGTTTCAGTTTGCTTCCTTTCAGGCAGGGTCTTACTGTGTAGCCTGAGCCTGCTGAATTCTGGGATTTGGAGCATTACTGGCCTGCTCTCCACACCTTTCTTCATAAGCTAAGACTTGTCCTGTGGAGTTAATTCGTTGGACTGTTCTTGCTAGCTCTTCCGTACATTTGATAAGAAACAAAAATACAAGTTGTAAAACCCACTCTCAATCAAAGATGTTTTATTTGGGCGGCAGCGGGGGCGCAGGGAGTGAAGATAGTGCTAGCTTGACCTCGCCCTTGTATTGTTAAGGGTTCTGTTGTTGATACGAGGAGCCGAGGGTATGTGGAGGAGTCCTGAACGGAGAGAAAAGAAGTAGACTGAGGATTGAGCGTGACCTTGGCTCAGAAGTGAATAGTGAATAGTGTCACTCCTTTCCTTTTATAAAGTTGGCTTTGTGGAAGATGGTGTGCAGTCTTTGTTTTTTAGATACAAGGACAAAATATACAATTCATTAGTTTTCCTATACTTTTGACAAATATGTTTTTAGGGGAATGAATCTCTGCCTTATTTCCAGAAGTTTAAATACTGTTACTGGAGGAGTCTAAAGCGGATACAATGGCTCCGACTGTAAAACAATACAAAGAATCAATAAAACCAGAAGCTGGCTCTTTGAGAGAATCAAGAAGATAAACTCCTAGCCCAACTAACTAAAGGGCCAAGAAGCAGTATCCAAATTAGCAAAATCAGAAATAAAAAGGGAGTCATAACAACAGAAACGGAAGAAATTCAAAAAAGCATCAGATCCTACAATAAAAGCCTATGCTAAACAAAACTGGAAAATCTAGATGAAATGGAATGAGAGCACTCCTAGGAGACCAGCTCTCTCCTGGAGGGACTTGTGTACAGAGGCCTGTAGAACAGCCTTAGCTACCGGGTGCAGTTCCAAGGTTTTCATTTTTAAGGGATGCTGAATTTTGTTAAAGGCCATTGCATTATCTATTGATATAATTATTTATTTTGCATTTTTGCATTATGGTCATTAGGGAGATTGTCCTGTGATTTTGTTTCTTTGTTGTGTTTGTATCCTGAATTTGTATTGGAGTAAATTCTGCTTTTGTAAAATGAGTTTGGTAGGTATATTACTAACTTGTCTCACTGCTATGACAAAGTATCTGATAAAAGAACTTAAAGTCCTTCCTGGAGCAGAAATTGAGACTGTTGTTCACATTGTCTTGATAGCTACATCAGAGAGTAATGAACAATGATAATCAGTTATTCCGTTATGCTAGGACTTTGGCCATGGAAATTGCCACCCGCACTTAGGATGGGTCCTTTCAGCTCAAGTGACCAAATCTAGAAACTCCCTCACAGATATGTCCAAAGGTTTGCTTCATGGAGATTCTAAATCCTAAGATGTCAATCAAGATTAGGTGCCTCAGCTTTTCTTCAATTTCCACTGGAGAATTAGTTTGAAGATAGCTGAACAATTTTTCTTTAACAGTCATAGAAAATATATCAGAGAACACACTCTGACCCTGGGCATTTTACATGTGAGATACAGTTCATTACTGCTCCAATATCACTACTTGTAATAGATCTGTTCATTTCATAGATCATACATGTGCAGAAATCTACTAATTTCTTTTAAGTTTTTAAAAATTTATTAGAATATAGATTTTTTCAAAGTATGCACTAATGAACCTCAGAGTTTTATAGTTAGGAATTCATCTCCAATTTTTGTTAATTCTGGTCAGTTCTGACCTTCTTTTGGTTATAGGTTTGTTAACCTCATTTATTGTCTTAAAGAACAAACCCTTTCATTGATTCTTATCTTCTTTTCATTCAATTTAATTACCTTCTGCCCTGATCTTCATTACTTATTTTCATCCATTGATTTTTTTTGGTTTGGCTTACTCTTGTTTATCTAAGACTTTTAGGTGCATCATTATTTATTTAAGTTCTCTCTGATTTTTTAAACATAGACATTTGTAGCTATAAACTTTCTTCTTGTAATTCCTTTCATTATAAGCTGCAGGACTTTGTATCTTGTGTTTTCATTTTTCATTTGATTATAGATTTTAAAAAATTTCCTCCTGATTTTCTTCATTCAATGGTATACATATCTTTCAGTCTTCATGAGTTTGTACCCTTCACTGATGGAAGTGCTATCCTTAGGTAGGGGCTCGGGCTATATAAGAAAGATATATAAGAATGTGAAGCCAAGAGCAAGCCAGTAAGCAACATTCCTCCACAGTGTCTGTTCTGAGCCACTGCCTTGACTATCTTAATCTGCTTCCTTCAGTGAGGAAGTACAGTCTGTAAAATAAAATGTACCCTTTCCTCCCCAAGCTGTTTTTGTCAGAGTTATTTATCACAGCAACAGGAACACTCACTAGAACATTGTTACACTTTCTAAAATTGTCATTCTTTGGTTGCCACTAAAATTCCAGTGCCTTTTGGACAGCATGCCCTCAGAGAATATCTGCTCTCCCTGAAGATTACTATCCTCAGTAAGTAAGTGTCCTCTGCTGTCTTCCTCTTCCTGAAAATACCATTGTTTTTGCAGAACATCATCCAAAATTTTCTTCTTGAATTTTATTGTTGTTGCTGTTGTTCATAGGATCCAAAATGTTAATGAAAGTGAATCATTATTGCCAGTGTCTTATTTTTTTTTAAGGAAACAGAAATCTTCCTGGTGAGGAACAAAAAGAGTTCAGGACAATGTAGGCTAACGGAATGAGCAGTCTGGATAGAGTGCAGAGGTTTGCCACAAGGCTAAGGCCAGACACAAGGTAGTACTGAGAGACCAAAGAGCACGAAACACAGTCAGGAACAGCCTAGGAGCTACTCTTACCTTTTCCTTCTTATTTATGTACATCAAATGGACCCTCATCAAATAAACCTGGAATGGCATTATGAACCTTTTGACATCAGAAATTACTGAACAAACACAATGTTTTGACATGTAAACACTGAGAGGCTGGTCAATATAGGATATTTGATTTGACTTGATCATATCTCAAATGGGCAAACAGCACATTTACACTAACTGTATCAAGTGGGGTTTCTGTGGATTGAAAGAGCACATTCTTCATTTTAACAGTACAGTAGTATATCACCTGTGAAACTTTCAAAACTTAGCAATGCTGCCTACTCTCCTAAAACCAACTAAGTCAGAATCTCTGGAATCCAGCCTGAGCATTTGATCTTCTGAGCCCTCCTTGTTCTGTGCAATGCCACCCTCCAGACAGGCAGTGCTGACAGACATGGCGCTGAAAGGAGGCACATGAGCTGCCCCCAAGCAGAAGTGAGATTGCCTCCACGTCAACATCTCTCTCCAGCTCTAGATCACTCGGTAAGACCAGAATCCTGACAGGAAAGAGGCACGGACTCCCTGGAACCTATGAAGTTTATTGCTGGAAGCAAAAGTTGGTGAGAAGTGGACACTTTTCTGATACACTCATACTTCCTTGAGGAGACGATGTAGCAGGAGACAGTAGTGTCTGAGTGGCACGAGGCTCAACAACCAGCTTCTCTCTTGGTGGGACTATTGATTGATTATGTTCCTTTACATCTTTGAGAAGGTACATTCTAAGGAGAACACTTGTTCTAAAACTCTTACAGTTTTAGAGAGATGAGAATCATCCTTTTGCAATGTTGTAATACACTAAACTTTATGTCCACCAGGAGAAAACTGTGGTGATAGCTTTAATTAAAACTGTTTGAGAATTAAAATCTATTGCCAAACACACAGTGTGTACAGATTTGATGGCAGGAGAGCTATTTTAGAAGCAAACTTTTCCTCTTCAAAAATTGAACAACTAATTCTTTAAATTGTTTGAAAGTTCCTGGATTCCAGAAGAGAGAATGCTTGGAACCATTGTAATGAGGTCTTGAGATGAGTTAATTTGACTACGTGTGAAGATTCATGCTTCTGTATTCTTTTCCCAGAAGCCATACTTTACTCCGAGTCTTGGTCACATCCAAAACTCTAAATTTAGTAGCTATATTCCCTGTTGGTGGTCTTCATGAGATCTGGAGTATCTCCTAAAGACTATATGCTAAAGGCTTAGTGCCAGTGTTGTGGCACTAACAGAAGGTAGTGAATTCTTTGAGAGGTGTGGCCTAGCTGAAGTAAGTCAGATACTAGAGACTGCACCCTTGGAGAGGATGTAGGAAGCTTCCCTCTACACTCTATTTTATTTTGGGGTCACCACGAAGTAAACATACCCCTCTACCACATGCTGCTCTCTTGATGTGCTGTACCATATTTTGTAAATGATAGAGACTTGCAACTTTGTCTTGAAACCTTTATGAGCCAAAATAAGGCTTTATCTGGTGAGCTGTTTATCTCAGATATATCACTCAGAGCAGAAAAATTTACCTAACATAGAAGGGACTGTAGATGTCTGATAATCATTTTCTGGTGGGAACAAAATCCTGGGCCATGGTGCTTGCAGAACATTCCCTCCATAGATAACGTGACTTTAGCTACCAAACTGAGGTTCATAACACAACTCCTTGTATTCCTATTTATGAATGCACAGAGTACCAGTAGAAATAAGAGATGGTAAATTTTGACTATGAATAACCTCTGCTTTTATTATGATTATTTAACTTAGAGTTATACATTTAGTTTTCAACAAGCCTCACTTTTTTAGGATTTATTTATTTATTTATTTTATGTATATGAGTACACTGTAGCTGTTGTACGATGGTTGTGAGACATCATGTGGTAACTGGGAATTGAACTTAGGACATCTGCTTGCTCCAGCCCAAAGATTTATTTATTACTATATGTAAGTACACTGTAACTGCCTTCAGACACACCAGAAGAGGGTGTCAGATCTCATACAGATGGTTGTGAGCCACCATGTGGTTGCTGGGATTTGAACTCAGGACCTTCAGAGGAACAGGGCTCTTAACTGCTAAGCCACCTCTCCAGCTCCAACAAGCCTCACTTTTAAGAAAAGTTTTGAGTTGCCTTTGGCTGCAAATACAGAGTTCCCACGTTTCACTTTGTTATGCATTACACAGTGTACTGACCACCCTACATTATGTGGTATATCTGTTAAAATGGATGCATGTCACTGTCTGTTTTCTATTTTTTTTTTTTTTTTTACTATTTCATGGAAAATTTTACATAAAAATGGTTGATATTAAAACTCTTTTAAAATTAATTGAAGGAGGAATTAGAAACATTTGTGATAAAATCAAAGATTTACATTGAAAACATTTCTAATAAAATAGAGGAAGTATATAGAAAGATGTATTAAAACTGAAGATTATCATGAAAAATAATGCAGATAAAATGGTAGACATAAAAGGAATTACTAAATTAATTAAAAGGGAACTACAAACATTTTCTGATAAAATTGAAGATTTCCATGAGACATATTTTGTCTATGTCTTTTTATTGGGGAGTTGAGTCTATTGTTGTTAAGAGATATTAGGGAATAGTGTTGTTGCTTCCTGTTATTTTTGATGTTATTTATATGTTTGTGTGGGTATCTTCTTTTGGGTTTGTTGGAAGATTACTTTCTTGCTTTTTCTAGGGTGTAGTTTCCCTTCTTGTATTGGTATTTTATATCAATTGTCCTTTGTAGGGCTGGATTTGTAGACAGATATTGTGTAAATTTGGTTTTATCATGGAATATCTTGGCTTCTCCATCTATGAAGATGGAGAGTGTTGCTGGGTACAGTACCTTGGGCTGGCATTTGTGTTCTCTTAGGGTCTGTATGAGGTCTGCCCAGGATCTTCTAGCTTTCATCGTCTTTGATGAGAAGTCTGATATGATTCTGATAGACCTTCCTTTATATGTTACTTGCGCTTTTCCCCTTACTGCTTTTAATATTCGTTCTTTATTTAGTGAATTTGGTGTTTTGATTATTATGTGCTGGGAGGATTTTCTGTTCTGGTCCAGTCTGTTTGGATTTCTGAAGGCTTCTTGTATGTTCATGGGCATCTCTTTCTCTAGGTTAGGGACGTTTTCTTCTACAATTTTGTTGAAGATATTTACTTGGCCTTTAAGATGTAAATCCTTGCTCTCATCTATGCCTATAATCCTTAGGTTTGGTCTTCTCATTGTGTCCTGGAGTTCCTGGATGTTTTGGGTTACAAGCTTTATGCATTTTGCATTTTCTTTGACTGTTGAGTCAATGTTTTCTATGGTATCTTGAACACCTGAGGTTCTTTCGTCTATCTCTTGTATTCTGTTGTTGATGCTTCCTTCTATGACTCCTGAATTCTTTTCAAGGTTTTCTATCTCCAGAGATGTCTCACTTTGTGATTTCTTTGATTCTACTTCCGCTTTTAGATCCTGGGTGGTTTTGTTCAGTTCGTTCACTTGATTGTTTGTGTTTTCCTGTAGTTTTTAAAGGATTTTTGTGTTTCTTATTTAAGGGCTTCTGCCTGTTGACCCATGATCTCCTGTATTTCTTTAAGGGATTTTTGTGTTTCCTCTTTAAGGGCTTTTACCTGTTTTCCAATGTTCTCCTGTGTTTCTTTAAGGGAGTTATTTAAGTCTTTCTTGAAGCCCTCTATCAGCATCATGAGATACGATTTTAAATCCAACTCTTGCTTTTCCAGTGTGCTGGGATATCTGGGACTTGCTGTGGTGGGAGAACTGGGTTCTGATGTTGCCATGAGGTCTTGGTTTCTGTTGGTATGGTTCTTGTGCTTGCCTTTTTCTATCTGGTGCTAGTTGGTATTGTTGTCTCTGGCTGGAGTTTGTTCTTCCTGTGGGCCTGTAAGCCTGTGTCCTTACTCCTCTGAGCTCAAAAGTGAAAGCATTGATTGGGGATCTCTCTCTCCTGGCAGGCTACCCACAGAAGACTGTGGAGTTTCCAGGTTTCCTGATGCAAATGGTGGTGGGCAAGAAGACTTCCATCCCAGCTGCTCCACTGATCTTAGGGCCTGTGTGCTCCTAGCTTGGCCCCCTCCAGAGAGAAAGTGGAGATCTCACGTCTGCACTCAGAAGTGAAAGCCTGCTGGGAGATGACTCCCTCCTGGTGGGCTATGCAGAAGAAAGCTGTGGAGTCTCCTGGCTCCCTGGTGCAAATTTCAGCAGGAACTTCCGTCTCAGGTGCTCCCTATTTTCTATTCTTGAAACAAGAGTACCAGATCCCAGGTAATGTCTAATCATAGGTTTATTTTGATTCATGTATCTGGAAAGTGAAATTCTACAACCCTGGTCAGCATCAACTCAGCTTCTGGTGAGGGTGCCCAGTTGCCTTGTGCTGGGGCAATTCAAATGGGAGAGGGCACTAAATTGCCAGAAACTAGGTTGCTGAACTCCTGTGACAGATAGTTTACCCATTCCATTATTCATGTGGGCTCAACCTTATGACCCTAAAACTTGCAGTAAACCTCCACTTCCAACATGCTGCATTGAGGGAAAACTGTGCTTACACTGGATCTTTGGAAGATGCACCCAGACTGCGCACTGCATAGCTTATGTTAGGACTTACACAGGTCTTATAACGATGTTGTGATGTGTTTGTACCATTTGAGTATCAGAGTATGTTCACATCCTAAAAGACACCTGTGCTCTGACCATTCCCCACTTTCCCTTCTCTGCCCCTGGCAACCACTTATTCTACTACTTCTATAATTTTCCTTTCTTTTTTTTTCAGAGTGCTATGTAATTGTGAGTTTGTAGCCTTTTCCTATTGGCGTCTTTCACTTAGTGATGTGGCTAAGATTTCTTCAGTTATATTTTAATGGCTTGATAACAAAATTTCTCGTTGCTACTGTATAATATCTTGATTTTTGGATGTATTAAATTCCATTAGCTATCCATTAGTTGCTCTTGCAAGGTCATTTTGATTGCTTCCAGGTTTTGTCTTCTATGAAGAAGGCTGCTATAAACACCATGCACAGGTTTTTGTGCAGCCATAAGTTTTTAAGTACTTTGAATGAATAGTAAAGTGTGTGATATAATTTAATCTGTGGTTAAAATGTTCTTGGGAAATTCCTAGAAATTTAACAACAGCTCTTACTGGCCACTGTCACACTGCTATATTAAAGTCTTTCCTTCAAATGGCAATGGAAACTGAGCTCTGCCTTTGGAGTGTCTACAGAGTCTTTAAAGTACTGGTACTGTACTTTTGTATGTCTGTATACATTTTTTTTGTAAAACTATCGAATAAAAATAGACAGCATGTCATTGGTTTTTTTTCCCAAAGTTGAACCATTCCCATGTTATCTGTTTGCTCCCTCCAAAGCATCATGGGAAGATTTCTCTAGTCATCGGATGTCAAACTTATGTACACTTTTGGGGGTTGCAGTAGTAGCCCAGGAAGCCCAGCACCACTCACCCCTCTATTCCCCTTCACTCACAAGTTCTATGCTTTTCTGTTTGATGAATTAGACTTTATCTGAAGAATTTCCTTTATTGTAAAGATTTTTAAATCATGACCAATTTCCAAATCCAAAATATTAAGGAAAGAGTGAGATGGGGCCTCAGATTCTGCTCCTTAAGCCATTTGGTCACACTACTAGAAATTAATAAAGTCACTCTCAAGATATGAAATGAGTTTAGAGAGAAAATCCCTTTGAGATGTCCATGTACAGGGATGATGATAAGCAAACCCGATTATCATGAAGACAATGGGGATCTTTATTTTGTTACAGTTGCATATGGAACCATTTAGATTTGTCCCCAGAACTTCTACTTTATCTGTGAAATTCTGAAAGAGGTGAGATCCACTTTTGGTTTTCTCTGACTTAATCAACTCTTCCTGGAAGAAAAACAGATTTCAAGAAATCTTTTATAACAAATATTTACAATTAAAGTCATGGCTAAACATTTGTGGTCCCCAATAGGGATACTCTCACAATGATGTTATTAACTAATGATGCCTCTCTCATAATTTATTCCTGTTCTATGTCTAGATAAGAAGTGTAGAGGCTGCCTGAAGAAAAGATAAGCCTCCAATATGACACTATACATTTCACTGTGTGATGCAGGGGAGTTAGTATAATATTGAAGGGTTATTTGACCCCTGCTTGTAAGGCTTGGCATGTATGTGCACACATGCTTACTAAATGCATGCATGCATCCATACATACAATATACAAACAAATACATTTATTTTTGGAAAGGTACTTTTAAAAATTTTTTTATTATATATATTTTATTTATAATTCAAATGATTTTCCCTTTTCTGATTCCCCCCTCCCCAAAAGTCCCATAAGCCCTGCCACTTCCCCCTGTTCCACAATCAACCCCCTTGTGCTTCCCTGTCCTGGTTTTCCCCTACATTGCTGCATCAAGCCTTTCCAGGACCAAGGACCTCTCCTCCCTTCTTGGGCATCTTTGATATGTGAATTGTATCTTGGATTTTCTAAGCTTCTGGACTAATATCCACTTATCAGTGAGTGCATGCCATGTGTATTCTTTTGTGATCGGGTTACCTCACTTAGGATGATATTTTCCAGTTCCACCCATTTGCCTAAGAATGTCATGAATTTGTTGTTCATAATAGCTGAGTAGTATTCCATAGTGTAAATATACCACATTTTCTGTATCCATTCCTCTGTTGAGGAACTAGTGGGTTCTTTCCAGCTTCTGACTATTATAAATATGGCTGCTATGATCATAGTGGAGCATGAGTCCTTATTACATGCTGAGGAATCCTCTGGGTATATGCCCAGGATTGGTATAACTGGGTCCTGCAGTAGTATCATGCCCAGTTTTCTGAGGAACCACCAGACTGATTTCCAGAGTGGTTTTATCAGCTTGCAATCCCGCCAGCAGTGGAGGAGTGTTCCTCTTTCTCCACATTGTCACCAGCACCTGCTGTCTCCTGAGTTTTTGATCTTAGTCATTCTGACTGGTGTGAAATGAAATGGCAAGATTTGTTTTGATTTGCATTTCCCTGATGACTAAGAATGTTGAACATTTCTTTAGGTTGAACAATTTCGTTCAGCCATTGAAAATTCTTCAGGTGAAAATTTTTTATTTCTGAACCCCATTTTTAATAGGGTTATTTGGCTCTCTGGAGTCTAACTTCTTGAATTCTTTGTATATATTGGATATTAGCCCTCTGTCAGATGTAGAGTTGGTAAATATCTTTTCCCAATTTGTTGGTTGCCATTTTGTCCTTTTGACAATGTCCTTTGCCTTACAGAAACATTGGAATTTTATGAGGTTCCCTTTGTCAGTTCTTGATTTTAGAGCATAAGCTATTGGTATTCTGTTCAGGAAATTTTCCCTTATGCCCATGTGCTCAAGGTTCTTCCCCAATATCTTTTCTAGTAGTTTCAGTGTGTCTGGTTTTATGTGGAGGTCATTGATCCACTTGGACTTGAGTTTAGTACAAGGGGATAAGAATGGATCAATTTGCATTCTTCTGCATGCTGACCTCCAGTTGAACCAGAACCATTAGTTGAAAAGGCTATCTTTTTTCCACTGAATGGTTATAACTCCTTTGTCAAAGGTCAAGTGACCATAGGTGTGTGGGTTCATTCTGGGTCTTCAATTCTATTTCATTGATCCACTTGCCTGTCATTGTACCAATACCATGCAGTTTTTAACACTATTGCTCTGTAGTACTGCTTGAGGACTGGGATACTGATTCCCCAAGAAGTTCTTTTACTGTTGAGAATAGTTTCATTATCCTGGGTTTTTTGTTATACCAGATGAATTTGAGAATTGCTTTTTCTAACTCTATGAAGAACTGAGTTGGGATTTTGATGGGGATTGCATTGAATCTGTATATTGCTTTTGGCAAGATGGCTATTTTAACTATATTAATCCTGCCAATCCAAGAGCATGGAAGATTTTTCCATTTTCTGAGGCCTTCTTCAATTTCCTTCTTCAGAGACCTGAAGTTCTTATCATGCAGATCTTTCACTTGTTTGATTAGAGTCACACCAAGATACTTTATATTGTTTGTGGCTATTGTCAAGGGTGTGATTTCCCTAATTTCTTTCTCAGCCTGCTTATCCTTTGAATATAGGAAGGCTACTGATTTGCTTGGGTTGATTTTATAACCAGTCACTTTGCTGAAGTTGTTTATCAGCTGTAGTTCTCTAGTGGAGGTTTTTGTGTTGTCTAAGTATACTATCACATCATTTGCAAATAGTGATTATTTGATTTCTTTCTTTCCAATTTGTATCCTTTTGACCTTCTTTTGTTGTCTAATTGCTCTAGTTAGAATTTCAAGTAGTATATTGAATAAATATGGAGAGAGAGGGCAGCCTTGATTGGTCCCTGATTTTAGTGGGATTGCTTCAAGTTCCTCTCCATTTAGTTTGATAGTGGATACTGGTTTGCTGTATATTGCTTTTACTATGTTTAGGTATGGGCCTTGAATTCCTGTTCTTTCCAAGACTCTTAACATGAAAGGCTCCTAAATTTTGTCAAATGCTTTTTTCAGCATCTAATGAAATGATCATGTGCTTTTTTTCTTTGAGTTTGTTTATGTAGAAGAATTACATTGATGGATTGATGGATTGAACCATCCCTGCATCCCTGTGACCTACTTGATCATTGTGAATGATCATTTTGATGTGTTCTTGGATTTGGTTGGCAAGAATTTTATTGAGTGTTTTTGCATCGATAACCATTGGTCTGATGTTCTCTTTCTTTGTTGGATCTTTGTGTGGTTTTGGTATCCGCAAAATTGTGGCTTCATAGAACGAGTTGGGTAGTGTTCCTTCTGTTTCTATTTTGTGGAATAGTTTGAAGCATATTGGTGTTAGGTTTTCTTTGAAGGTCTGACAGAATTCTGCACTAAAACCATCTGGTACTGGTTTTTTTGGGGGGTGGTGGTGGTGGAGACTGTCAATGACCACTTCTATTTCATTAGGGGTTATGGGACCATTTAGATAGTCTATTGATCCTGATTTAACTTTGGTATTTGGTATCTGTTTAGGAAATTATCCATTTCATCCAGATTTTCCAGTTGTGTTGAATATAGGCTTTTGTAGTAGGATATGGTAAGTTTTGAATTTCCTCAGTTTCTGTTATTATTTCTCCACTTTCATTTCTGATTTTGTTAATTTGGATACTGACTCTGTGCCCTCTGGTTAGTCTGGCTAAAGGTTTTTCTATCTTGTTGAATTTCTCAAAGAACCATCTCCCGGTTTTGTTGATTCTTTATATAGTTCTTTTTGTTTCTACTTGGTTGATTTCAGCCCTGAGTCTGATGATTTCTTGCCTTCTAACTTCTTTCTATTCTGAAGCTTTCAGGTGTGCTGCTTAACTGCTAGTGTATGCTCTCTCCAGCTTTTTTTTGTTTGTTTGTTTGTTTGTTTTTTTTTTTTGGAGGCACTCAGAGCACTGCTTTCATTGTGCTCCAAAAATTTGGGTATGTTGTGCCTTCATTTTCATTAAATTCTAAAAAGTCTTTGATTTCTTTCCTTATTTCTTCTTTGACCAAGGAATCACTGAGTAGAGCATTGTTCAGCTTCCATGTGTATGTGGGCTTTCTGTTGTTTTTGTTGCTATTGAAGACCACTCTTACTCCATAGTGATCTGATAGGAGGCATTGAAATAATTCAATCTTCTTAAAATGTTGAGGTCTGTTTTGTGGCCAAACATATGGTCAGTTTTGGAGAAGGTACATTGAGGTGTTGAGAAGAAGGTATATTCTTTTGATTTATAATGAAATGTTCTATAGATATCTATTGAATCCCTTTGGCTCAAAACTTCTGTTAGTTTTACAGTGTTGTCTCTTTAATTTGTGTTTCCCTGATCTGTCCATTGAGGGGAGTGGGGTGTTGAAGTCACCCACAATTATTGTGTGTGGTGCAATGTGTGCTTTAAGCTTAAGTAAAGTTTCTTTTATGAATGAGGGTGCCCTTGTATTTGGAGCATAGATGTTTAGATTGAGAGTTCTTCTTGATAGATTTTTTTTCCTTTGATGAGTATAGAGTGTCCTTCTGTGTCTTTTTTGATGACTTTAGGTTGAAAGTCTATTTCATTGGATATTAGAATGTCTACTCCAGCTTGTTTTCTGGGACCATTTGCTTGGAAAACTGTTTTCCAACCTTTTACTTTGAGGTAGTGTTTGTCTTTAACTCTGAGTTGCATTTTCCTCTATGCAGCAAAATGTTGGGTCTTGTTTATGAACAGTCTATTAGTCTATTTTTTTTATTGTGGAATTGAGTCCCTTGATGTTAAGAGATATTAAGGTATTGTGATTGTTACTTCCTGGTAATTTTTATATTTGTGTGGTTATCTTCTTTTGGGTTTGTTAAAAGAAGATTAATTTCTTGTTTTTTCTATACCTTATGTTGGTGTTTTTCATTCATTATCCTTTGAAGGGCTGCATTTGTGGAAAGAAATTGTAAATTTATTTTTGTAATGGAATATCTTGCTTTCTCCATCTATGGTAATTGAGAGATTTGCTGGATATAGCAGTCTGGGTTGGCATTTGTGTTCCTTAGGGTCTGCATGACATCTGTCCAGGCTCTTCTGGCTTTCATAGTCTCTGCAGAGAAGTCTGGTGTAATTCTGATAGGACTACCTTTATAAGTTACTTAACCTTTTTCTTTTACTGCTTTTAATATTCTTTCTTTGCTTAGTACATTTAGCATTTTAATTATTATGTGCTGGGAGGAATTTCTTTTCTGGTCAAATCTATTTGGAGTTCTGTAGGCTTCTTGTATGCTCATGGATATCTCTTTCTTTGGGTTATGGAAGTTTGCTTCTATAATTTTGTTGAAGGCATTTACTGGCCCTTTAAGTTGGAAATCTTCACTCTCTTCTATACCTATAATCCTTAGGTTTGGTCTTCTCATTTTGTCTTGGATTTCCTGGAGGTTTTTTGTCAGGAGCTTTTTGCATTTTACATTTTCTTTGATTGTTGTGTCAATGATTTCTATGGTATCTTCTGCATCTGAGATTCTCTCGTCTATCTCTTGTATTCTGTTGTTGATGCTTGGATCCATGACTCCTGAATTTTTTCCTAGGTTTTCTACATCCAGAGTTGTTTCTCTTTGTGATTTATTTATTGTTTCTACCTCCATTTTTAGATCGTGGATGGTTTTCTTCAATTCCTTCACGTGTTTTTATTATGTTTTCCTATAGTTCTTTATGGGCTTCTCCCTGTTTACTTGTGTTCTCCTGTATTTATTTAAAGGAGTGATTTATGTTCTTCTTCAAGCCTTCTAACAGCATCATGAGCTTTGATTTTAAATCCACATCTTGCTTTTCTGGTGTGTTGGGCTATCCAGGACTTACTGTTGTGGGAGAGTTGGGTTCGGATGGTGCCATATTGCTTTGATTTCTGTTAGTAACGTTCCTATGTTTGCATTTTATGGTACAGAGCCATATTGGGGCAGTCTAGCACATGCTTTGACAATGGTCAAGGACAATCCCTGGCTTCAGGCAGGAATCTGCCTTTAAGGCATAATAGAGAAGTAGGTTAAAGCAGGAATTTTTATCCTAGGGTGGAGAAGCTCAGTGCTGGTTAAGCTCATTGTTCCTCCAGATCTAGGAATTCCTGAATTAAGCAGGTGACCCACCCAGCTGCTGGAGCAGTTGAGACAAGAACCTCCAGGAGAAGCTAGACTACTTCCAACCGGAACTCATCCTGGAGTCTGGGGGGAAAGGTTTGCCCAAACTGTTAAAAGGTCGGACTGCCATTAAAGTTTTGGCCTTGACCAGTGAAACATTGTCCTGGCCCTCCTTTCTTTTCGCCCCTTCATCATCCATCCCTCAGCTTCTGTTACAGCAACCCAGTTGGTAATAGCTGCAGGCAGCTATGAAATACAACATTTTACCATCATGTTATCTCTGCTGTTAGTTGGTCCTGCTGTCACTGGCTGATGCTTGTCCCTCCTGTGTGCCTGCTAGCCTATCTAACTACCCCTTGGGTGCAGGTGGGTCCCTGGCAGACCAAGTCCCAAATGATCTTACTTTCTGCTTGTTCTCTGCTCTCCTGGCTATAACAGCCTGCTCAGTTGCAGGAATGAAGATGGTGGCCTCACTTCTTAACAAGGTACTCCCTCCAGGGCAGATGTCCCCTGGCAGACTAGGTGCACAGAGGGCTGTGGTGGGCTGCCGAGCTCCTGGGTGCAGGTGGTGCCCTGGAAAACAGTGTCCCAAGCGGATCTTACAGTCTGGTGTTTCCTGAGCACCTGGCTGCATCTGTCTGCTCAGTCACAGGAGCAAAGATGGTGACCTCACCTCTAAACACAGGACTGGAAAGGCACTTTTTAAAACGATGTGGAAATGCTTTACATCTCAGCCTTGCAAGTGTGTTCCAGAGAAACTTGATCAAATGGACCTGAAACTCACAGAGATCCACGTGCCTCTGTATCCCAAGTGCTGTATTTAAAGGGGTGTATAATTATAATACCTGGCAGTTATTGTATTTTAGACTTTCACATTGGACTAACTGTATACTGTTTTAAATATGCCAGGGGTCATCTTGACTTGAACCGAAGGAACAATATGGTTGTAGCAGACCTAATTGGTGAATTGAAGACAGATCTGTCTGAGACTGGAATCATCAACTATTTGTAAGGGGTTTGTGATGGTTAGTGATCTTTAACAGTTGTATTCTAAATAATTTAGAATAGCAAAATCAAACTTTATTCTCTTAAGTGAAGTAAGAAAGACAATTCAGCATAAATTTACTTCTGTGTGGAGTCTACCGACATCACTGACCTTCTAGAAGTTGAGACTGAACAGTTGTCAGGGGCCAGTAACAGGGATAGAAGCATAGGAAAGACTGACTAATGACTATAGAGTGGTAGCTGAATAGAAGAAAAAAATCCTAGTGCTCTATGACACCATAAGGTGCCAGTAGGTAAGCACGAGGTATTGCTTATATTCAAGAAGTAAGCAGAATATGTATATGTGTAGTGTTAATGATTGATCCCAGTGCCTCATACATCCTAAGCAAGTACTCTACTGTTGAACCACACACTTTACTCTCCTTTTAGTCTTTATCTTAATACTTGTACCCATTGAGTCACCCATTGTAGTTTAGAACTTTTAATTCTCCCTCATTAATCTCCCAAGTTTGCACCGAAAAATCTGGCTGAGAATAGTTTTTTGGTTTTTGCTTTTTTTTTCCACAAAGAGATGGGTATAAGGGAGAGAGAGATACATGTAGTGGTTTGAATATTATTGGCCCGCAGAAGTAGCACCATTAAGATGTGTGGCTTTATTGGCGAAAGTGTACCCTTGTTAGAAGGAAGTGTCACTGCAGAGGCAGAGATTTTAGGTCTCATATGTATTCTCAAGTCTGGTTAGTCTGGAAGAGACTCTCTTGGCTCCCTGTGGAAGACAATCTTCTGTCTGCCTTCAGATCAAGCTGTAGAACTCTCAGATTGTTCTCCAACACCATGTCTGCCTACAATTTGCCATGCTTCCTCTCATGATGACAATGAACTGAAACTCTGAAACTGTAAGCCAATCTCAATTAAATGTTTGCCTTTCTAAGAACTGCTTTGGTTATGGTATCTATTCACAGCAATAAAACCCAAACTAGGATAATATGTTTACCATATATAACCCTTATCTGTACTAAAACATCACATTGCTATTCCATAAATGAGTGCACTTATATCGAGCAAAATTTATACACCACACACACACACACAATGTTTGATTGTTTTTTTTTTAAATCATAATAGGTTACCCTGGTGAATCTGTCATGCTATTTTTTTAAATCTCATTTTACTTCATTATATATGTTATTCATTTCTCATAGGAGAAAGCTGCATACATGCAGGCAGGCAGACAGGGGAGAATTGAGATCATTAGGCTCCAAGCTCAAGTAGGCCACTCCATACTTTGTGTGGGGTTATTTCTGTTTTGTTTTAGCTTCTGGAGCCTTCCTGGAGGGAAAGTCTTTAAGAGTGAGTAGAGTTAGGGAGAGCCCCAGCAGGGAGACTGGAGGTTCTACTGTAGAGAATAAGAAGGCAGAAAAAATCTGCTTCTTGACTTGAGGGTGTGTGGGGTGTGTGTCAGGCATTGACAGATGGTTTCCTCTCTTCCTTTTTTAAATAGGGTTGAATAAGAAGATCATGAAGTAAATAATAATCTATGCAAGAAGGCTCTTTGGGGTTTGAGCAAGTCCTAAAGGATCATCTACTGAAGTTTTTACCAAGAAGGTATCACATCTGAAACTGTCTTTCCATAAAGTTGCCCTACCACTAAACCACCAACCAAAGAGTACACATGGAGGGATCCATGGCTCCAACTGCTTATGTAGCAGAGGATGGCCTTGTTGGACATTAAAGGGAGGAGTGGTCCTTGGTCCTGAGAAGGCTCGATGCACCAGTATAAGGGAATGCCAAGACAGAGAAGCAGGAGTGGATGGGTTGGTGAGCAGGAGTAGCGGGGGATGGGATAGGGTGTTTTCGGAGGGGAAAACAGGAAAAGGAATAACATTTGAAATGTAAATAAAGAAAATATCTAATTAAAAAAGAATCAAATAAGATAGTTAATATCAGAAATTGTGAAAGTGATAAACATTAAAAAGTATGCAAATAGATAATTAGCAATGAACTATATGCATGTGTTCCATAATGATTATATATATTTTGGGGGTCTGTTTCTTTTTTATGCATGGTTTCATTGTATATGTCAAGATTTGTGTATAGGAAAGTGTTTACCACCCAGCCTAATACTTATTTCTCTTAAGAGAAATTAAATCTTTCTTAAAAATGGATTGAAATTTTTCCACAAAATAACAAATATAAGGAGATATCTTTCAAAATGAGCAAATATGCTTTGAACTTTGAATAATAATATAATGCATACTAAATGCATATGTAATAGTAAACCATCTCTTCACTCTCTTATGAGTGGGAAAGAGGATATACTATGTACAAAATACACACATACACACACACACACAGACACATACACACACACACATGCGCGCGCGCACGCAGGCAGGCGTGTGTGTGTGTGTGTGTGTGTGTGTGTGTGTGTATGTGTGTGTGTATGTATATATATGCAGAATCATATCTGCAAATACCAATCCCAGACATTATTGCTGATTCCAAGAAGCACTTGCTGACAGGACGTTGGTATTGCTGTCTCCTAAGAGGTTCTGCAAGAGCCTGACCAATATAGATGTGGATGCATGCAGCCAACCATAGGACGTGGTGCAGAGATCCCAATGAAGAAGTTAGGGCTGAAGGGGTTTACAACCCCATGGGGAGATCAACAATATCAACCAACCAGACCCCCCCAAGGCTCCCAGGGACTAAATCACCAACCAGAGTACACATGCGGAAACCCATGGCTCCAGCAGCATGTGTAGCAGAAAATGGTTTTATCTTGTATCAGTGGGAGGAAAGGCCCTTGGTCTTGTGAAAGTTCGATACACAGGGGAATGTATATGTTTACCAGACATAGTGTCTGGGATTGGTATCTGTAGATGGTATTCTGTGTGCGTGCATGCGTGTGTGTGCGCGTGTGTCTCTGTGTGTGTGTGTGTGTATTCTGTACATAGTATATCCTCTTTCCCAATCATAAGAGAGTGAAGAGATGGATTACTGTTCCGTTTGCATGTAGCATGCTTTCTCATATTATTATTCAATGTGCAAAGCATCTTTGCTCATTTTGAAAGATATCTCCTTATATTTGCTATTTTGTGGAAAAATTTCAACCCATTTCTAAGAAAGATCTAATTTCTCTTAAGCGAAATAAGAAATGTTAGGCTGGGTAGTAAAGCATAGCATAGGGGAATGCTAGCACTCTGAGGCAGGAGTGGGTGGGCAGGTTGAGGAACACCCTCATAGAGGCAGGGGGGAGGGATAGGGGATTTGTAGAGGGGAAACAGGGAAGGGGGATACCTTTTGAAATGTAAATAAATTAACTAATAAAAAAGAAGGCAATTACATCGTTTGCCTAAAAAAAATAAATAAAGTTGCCCTACCTACAGCTCTGCCTTAGCTTACCACACCCTTCCATGAGGGCATGTGAAACTGTCATCATGCTCACAGCTGATGGCAAGTAACAGGAAGGGGGAAGGTTCAGGCCCCATCTACCTGGGCCTCCGAAGGCCAGCAAGTATCACACAGTCCTTCTCTAATATGCTGACAGGCTCCTTTTTGAAACTTGACACAGGCCTGGCTTAGGGCAAAACTGTAGGCTGGGTGAGTCTGGTGCCAGAGCTTCCTCCTCCTCCACAGTATCAGCATTCTGCTACAGCTGTCCAGATTCCAGGTGCCCCCGACCCTACATTCCTTGCCTTATCAGCAGTTTCCTTCCTACTTCGGGGACCTGCTTTCCCCAACCAGCCCTGTCCTTCTGCATTTCTAGCACAGGTCTCCTGGCACTGACTGACTGAGTCCTTGGTGGCAGTCAGTGACTCCCCACAGGGATACTAACTGAAGCCACTGGGTGATTCAGATGGCAGCTCTAACCTGAGGGGCAGCCCAGCATTCATCACTTACTCTGGCTCTAGATGTGGCATCAGAAAAGAGCTCTCACTCTCCACAGATGTGTTTTAGTTACATCTGCAGAATCACAAACACGTGCTAAAAATGAACTGACTAAGAAGACACCAAGGAGCCTATCACAGGGAGACAGATTCACAGCCACTACCATCCTCCATGGCTGTCCTCATGAGACACCCTGGAATATGACCTGGGAATTATAGTGGAGCTCAGAGAACAAGCATTCCACATGGCCGGCTATATGGACACTGACCTAGAGGGGTTCTGTGGGGGCCACACCCTTTTACCCTTGCTTTTCTTGGCCCTGATTTTGGTGTTCCTGGGATTCAGATTCTTTCTTCACTGTCATGTGTTCTTTTAAATTTCACAAACTTTAAAAAAGAAAACATTTTCTAAGCTGCTTCTAAATGAGGATGACATTAAGGACTCATCACAAGCTAATATTCCCAGGAGAGGGGGCCGTGCAGCTGGTATTTATTCTTCCCCTGAACCAACCGCCCTAACCCAGAAACTTCTCTTGATAGGCCTTTTGTCCTGGTATAGCCAGGTGTCATGGAAATGTGCCCTTCCCTACATGGCGCTTTGGCAACAGACCTTCAACATGCTCTGTGGCGTGGTCACCTGGTTGGTGGCCACCTTTGCCCATAGCCAGACTCAGTCGGAGGCTGAGATCAAGCAAAGTGTTCTAAATGAACCAAATCCCATCAGGTCTTGCCTCTCTCCTCTCCAGCTGATGGAACCTATGTGTACTAGAAAGTAACCGCCAATTGCAATGGTCTGGATGCCAAGTATCTCCAGAGGTTTGCATGCTAGTGGCTTCGGCACTCGTATGATAGGAGGTGGTGTGGCCATTAAGAAGTGAAACCTAGTGGAAAGGGGGGGCACTACGCTTGGAAGGGATAAACTTGTTCTCATGGAACTTAATTCCCTCAAATGGGAATAGTTATGAAGGAGCAAGCCCTACTTTTGAATTTCTGTCTCTGATTTTCCTTCTGAAATATATTTCTACCACAGTGTCATGTATCAAAATGTAAACAAACCTAGGGGCCCATCACCAGAGGTTGAACAGATGAGACCACCTAAGTTCAGCCTTGCAGCCTTCAAAACTATTATCTACATGAACTGTTTGTGTTATTATCATTATTATTGGTACATAGTGCATGTTGTAAGGGACAATGTTTTGGAACTTTTTCACCTCCTTCTAAAGTGATATAAGCCCCAGAAATCAAACTCAGGCTACATGTTTGCAGAACAAGGGCCTTGACTCACTGAGGCAACTCATCTGCTCTAGACTTCTTTTTTGTTTTTAACACACTGTGGAACCTCTGATATTTTGTTGTAGCAACAGAAAGCAGAACGACATAGAAAAACAGTACTAGTGGCAACTCAGAACAGCCCAAGTTCAGGAGGTCACTTAAGATATCTTGGGAAGAATGATAATTGGGCCACTTCCTCCACAGAGATGACAGTGAACTCCATGGATGTTGATAGAAACTGGCTGGTAACCCCATAAATTATACCTGGCTCATCCAAACACAGCCCCTGCTCCTGACCATCAAGTATACTCTGAGCTCATCTGGAAAATAGTATTTCTCTCCTTCTCAGCTCTGTAATTTTCTTTAGAAAAACTGACTTCATGAAAATAAGATAGGAGTCTTTGTAGTCTTTATTTTAGAAGCAACCAGAATAATAATAGCTGGAGCATTCAGGAACCATTCAAAGGAGTGTCTGTGAGTAGTAATTAAAGTGGCTAACTCCCTTGCCAAGGACAGCTTCTCACAGAGGAACCTCCTGGTACAATGTTGGCTATGCACTCTATGACTTCTGTAACATTTTCAAGGTGTAAAAGAACTTGAAACAGCATATGCCAAGAACTTGAAAACTGAATTTTGTCAAGTATCAATTTATGCCACATCCCACTCTCCAGGGCTTCCTTCCCCTAGAAAGAAGAGCCCCTGGGGTAGTCAGATGAGTGGTTAATGTGAGAGTAAATCACAAGCACCATAAACCAAGTCTCCTGGTGTCATCTCAGATTGCTTTCTAGAGGGGTTATCTTTGCTTAGCTCCACAGACAGACAACCTTGTTCTAGTCACAAGATCCCTAAGATGTTTGGATGAAGCTAGTATGCTCCTGAGCCCTGGAGGATATCACATATGAGCTCTAAGCACGGCTGATCTTAGCAGCTCGGCTCTAATCATATGGTCCCATATTTCTCTGTGTGTGTGTCCTTCCTGTACTATCCCATTAGCTCAAGACCTCCTCTTCCTTCAAGACCAAGTTCAGATTCACTGTCTCACTGAAACCTTTATTGCTACAGGCAGTAACAAGACAATCACATCTCACAAATGTGTAATAGTTCAAAGCTGCTGAATCCTAGAGTGTGGGGCTAGAAAGTCTTCAAAGCCACTACACCTTAATGTTATAGGCCAAGAAACAGAGCAAGTGTGTGAGATGCCACTGTGGTGCTTGAGCAAGAATGACGTCTGAAGTCTCAATTCTAAACGAACATCTGTGTCACCACCATTACCCGCTTCCACCCAAGGGAACATCTTAGAAGACTTTAAAACCCAGAGACTGGGAAAGATAGCTGTGATTCTGTGTCTTCCACACATGACTGCTGCCACCACGATCTCGAAGCAGCCATGGTTGTCTACACAAGCCCTACACAAGACCCACCCAGTCAACATTCTAAGCTTAGAGACAAAAGGTGCTCTTGAGGCCTAACTCCCCTGAGGATCTATTGGCAGGTGATGTCTTGTTGGGAGAGGGAAAGTTATTTTTCTTTAGGGCTGTAGCTCCTTGTAAGTTGCTGGTGCTTGGGTGGATGGTCACATATCCATAGGCATACAGGCAACACTAACTAGATGCAGTGGGTTTATTTTGAAAGGATATTATACTCATCAGTTTAAACAATTAAACTCCCATTTGATTTTATTTACTTTTGCCTCACAATTTTCAATTTAAACTTACACTGTTTAATAATATCAAGTCCCAAACAAATTAACCTGTGTTAAAAAAGAAAAACATAGTTACTCACCCTGTTTGTAAAAAAATATTTAGATACTTAATTGCACCTTGAATTTCCTTTTAAATATAAAAAAGAAAAAAAGACATGAAGTTAGAAAGGGGACACCATCAATGTATATATTATATATTATACACTATACACTATTCACTATATACTATTTACTACATATATGAAATTCTTAAAAAATAAAAATATAATACAGTAAAAATACTAAAATAAAGGCTTTTTCCCCTTAAAAAATATTTATATTCTAGTTTGCTTTTGTTGCTGTGATAAAAACACTGACAAATTGAGCTTGGGGATTAGGGTTATTCCCTGATTTAGCAGGAACCTGGAGGCAAGAATTGGAACAGAGGCTGAGAAAGAATACTGCTCACTGGCTTTCTCCCATGGCTTGCTCAGCTTTTATTTCTATACAACCCAGGCCCACCTGCTTAGGGGTGGCAGTACCATCCAAGCTGAAGGGGCATTCTTAATCGATTAGCAATTAAGGAAATGCTGCACAGACATGCCCAAAGGGCAATCTGATCATGGCAATTATTGAGCTGAGGTTCCCTCTTTGGGTAATTCTAGATTTATGTTCAGATGACAGCTGAAACTTGCTTTGACAATGCCGAACAGTGAGATTCCTGCCATCTGACTCTAGGCAGGATCCACTCTACATGATTGGGAGGTGAGGAATACTTCCATGGTCACATGACCTCTCTGATCTCATTAGAGGCAGACCTTCTACCCCTGGGTCCAGGCTTTCAGAGAGCATTGATAGAGTCTTCATGCAAAGCAGTTTTGGGGCCAGCAGGTAAGGCCACTCCACTATCCTTGAGATGCTCAGTCCTGACCCTTTACATAGCTACATAAACCATGGTAAGCTTTATCTTACAAGCTTCTAAAGCAGTATTTCTTAACCTGTGGGACATGATCCCTTTGTGAATTAAATGACCCTTTCACAGGAGCCACATATCAGATATCAGCCACATTAGGTATTTACATTATTATTCATAATAGTAGTAAAATTAGTTATTAGGTAACAACAAAATAATTTCATGTTTGGGGTCACCACAACATGAGGAACTAACTATATTAAAGGTTGCAGTATTAGGAATGTTGAGAACCAATGTTTTAAAGTGTAGGACTCACATCTTATACCCATTCTATGGTTTCATAAGAAATACAGATTGAATGTCCTCTTAAACTCATATTGATGTTTTATTACTGTAATGACAGTACTGGGAGGTAGGCCTCTGAAAGAGTGATGGTCTGTCCCTTATGTGTGGTTTGATGCTGTTATCTTCCAAGTGGGATGGATTCTTGTCCTTCCTGTCCTCTTGGTCTTCTTGCTTGCTTTTGCTCTCTGTCTCTTATATATGCACTTGCCTTCTGTCATCCTGTGACACAGCACAAATGGCCTTGCCAGTTGTTGTGGCCATGTCCAAGGACTTTGTAGCTTCCATTCTCTGTGCCAAATAATCTATTCTTTATAACTCTCTCTGTGGCAGACAGCAACCTATGGCAAGTAATTAGCATAGGATTTTCTATGCATTTATGCAGTAGGGAGAGGTTGTTGTGTAGCTCTTGTCTTCTGTCTTTTGGTTAGAAGAAAAAAGGAGGGGAGAGAGGGAAGTGAACAGAAGTGAAGGGAAGAGTCAGATAATGAAAGAGATAATGATTCTTCTCTGTCTGAGAGAGACAGACAAGGACATACCACATCCAGAGGAAGGGTAAAGAGACAGCAGCTTGAAGGGAAACTGACAGTGAAGAAGACTGGCTTCCTTCTATGCCAGGCTGGCAACCTTCCCATCCAAAGTCTGTCTAGCAGAAGCACCATTATTGAAGACAAGTCATCTTCACACTGGAGGTCAAATCTTCAGCTTTAAGAGCCACCTCTCCCTCCTTCTTGTCATCTGGTCTGAACAGAGACACTTGAATCCTCACACAGATGGACCCAGAGGTTCTAATCGCCTGCATCCTCCCCAGCTTTATGAGGCAGCCCAATGCCTGACCCAGCTTGAGAGTCTGTCAAGGTAGGAAGGGACTTCATGGAGACACCCCACACTTCCTTACTTTGTTCTGACAAAGGCAGCACAGCCCTTTGGCAATGATGCCCACATTTCTGCTTGGGAGCTGCTATGTCAGTTGCCGTACTAAGCCAGAATGGCACATGGTGCTGGAGACATTTCTTCTGAGACTTCATCATCTGCCAGAATTTTCGGCTGGCTCCTCACCATGGTGATTTCTCCTTTATTTGTCTCTGTTTAAAATTGAGTCATTTTTGTACCTACTTTAGGCTCTTGCTCTGTGTGGGGTAGGGTTGAACAGGTCAATAGGGAGGCTACCCTACTTGTGGGCCTTGACTCCCCAGTCCCTGCACCAGCTAGCTCCTCAAAAGCAGTAAGTTCTCTGCTGACTTTCTTGAGGGATGGATGTACGCAAGCCACCAGTTGGGCTCAGACATTTCTCTAGACGGTTCCTTATAGACGGGAGATTTAAAATCATCAACCCCCCCATTTTTTTTCACCTAGGGCCTTGCCTATGCTAGCCAAGTGTTCTATGACTGAGCCACATCCCCAACTTAAAACTCACTGCCTTTTGAAGGAATCAATAGCCAACTGAGAAGAATGGCAGCCAAGAGAAATAGCAGTCATGTTGCAGTGGGGGTGGGGGTGGGTGAGGTCAGGGAGCTGGTGTCTATGGTAGATAAAGTAATTCTCTACCGAAAACACTAGGGAGTTGTATTTATTTCTCAAGATTTTTTTTAAAAACAACAAATATGTACTTTTGCAGTCTAGAGAGGCACGTAGCTGAGAGATCTTTTTAAGCCTACTTATTTGACTTGCCCACTTTTGGATTCACCCTCGGGACAAGCAAGCAGGCTTATATATTCTTATCACCATTTGATAAGGCAGAATCCCCATGAAGGGTCCCAAGAAATTAAATTGAAGGATAACTCTTAAGAATATCCCTTGGTTTATGGGACATATGGGGAGGGGGAATCTGGGAAAGGGGAAATCATTTGGAATGTAAAGAAAGTATATAGAAAATAAAAATATTAAAATGAAAAAAAAGAATATCCCTGATTGTTAGAAAGGAATGTGAATGAGCATTTCTAGTGAGTCAAATAGTCTCAGTTACTGACCCTCACAGCTTTGAGAACGTAGGTGTTGGTCACAATTCAGCAAGCCTAGTGGTATTTCCTGCATTTGTATAATGGAGGATATTGACTTGGCCGTGACATTTCCATCTGAGGTCAGCCCAGACTACTTTGCCCCACTTTTTCTTATATCTACCCAGAATTTTAGTTAATTATTTAAATTAGGAAATGAAACTGGAGAAATGGTTCAGCCATCATACTACCCTTGCCGAGGATTCAAGTTCAGTTCCCATCACCCCGTGTGGCAGCTCAAAACTGCCGATAACTCCAACTCCAAGGAATCGAATTCCCTCTAATGAGTATGAGTATCCATACTCAGTTATACACACACACACACACACACACTCACACACACACATGCTTGCATAAACGTTATATAAAATAGAATGATGTCTTTAAAAATAGAAAGTATATTTGTATAGTTCAAAAACCAAACTCACAAAAGGATATTGCAGAATATGTTCCACAACCCTTATCTTGAGGCAAATAATATTTTCTATTTCAGGAATATTCTGAAAGACCAGTGAATATAGCTAAAGCTCTATGCAAACTCCTTTTACCTTAGGTCTCAGAGAGAATTTTATTTTAATGCATCAAACTTCGGTCTTTTAAATTTTTACCTCTATTAATTAGCCCTGAAGCTCTGAATACTGAAGATACATTTAGCATATCAAATGATTCCCATGAAGAAGGAAGAAGAGGGCCCTAATCCTGGAAAGGCTTGATCCAGCATTGTAGGGGAGTACCAGGACAGAGAAAAGGAAGGGGGAAAGATAGGAGAATGGATGGAGAGAAGAGGACTTATGGGACATATGGGGTGGGGGACTGGGAAAGGGGAAGGCTTTTAGAATGTAAACAAAAAATATAGAAAATAAATAAAAAAATTAAAAAAAAATTACCTCTATCATATATCATCCATATATATATATATATATATATATATATATATATATATATATATATATATATATATATATACATATACACATATACACATATACATATATACACGTATACATGTATACACATATACATATATACACATATACATATATACATATATGAACATTTCTTTGTTTATAGTGTATTATATGGGCAGGTATGTGCGTCCCAGTGTACATGGTGATATCTTAGGACAATTCTCAGGAAGTTTTTCATGCCACCTTGTGAACACAGAGATGGAACTCAAGTTGTAAGTGCCTCCTCCCGCTGAACTGTCTCTCCAGCTCCAGCCATTTTACAGTTGCATGCTTATCCTTTATGTAGTTATATCATTAGGTGAGTTCATCCATGTGTGCAGGTAGATTCCTAGGACCCAATCACTCTGAGAGGGAGCTTGGACATACATAAGCTGAGAACTTGAATCAATGTGACTTGTGCTTATATTTAATGTCTGCACCTCTGACTCCTCAGGGTCTTCACATCCTTAGTGTCTGAATTTCTTTTTATTTTTCCATCATCTACCAGGATGCAATGGCATCAGCATCCAAATAGGAGACAGTCTCAAAAGGGTGTCCATGGGGGCCTGAGTCCATGTCCCAGATTTGTCACAAGCATTTTTCATGTGTATTTGAAGTGCACAACACAGTCGAGCACACTGGCACATGTCTGTTATTCTAACATTTAGAAAGGCGAGGTCGGAGGGGGGTTCGGAGATGTTCTGAGGACCCATGAAATTTCATGGTTGTGCACAGTAAACACCAACATGTGATATGCCAGATGTGAAATACTGACTGGTTTCATTCTTTATCCAAACAAGTTAAAACAATGTTCATCCTTTCATCAAAGAAGGATAGTTCTTTACCTAAAGATACATTTTGTCATAAAATTACACATGGGCATAAAAAATGAGACCGTACCATAAGATTTAACCTGAAAATAACTTTATTGCTTAAGCAGTGCTTTGCCATGAGAAGACGGCAGAATTGCTGACATTAACTTTGTTGTCATGTCAAATGTCATTATTATAAGACGGAAGTGAATTTAGTACACCATGAAAACTCTACCAAGAGCAAGGAAAGAGCAGTGTCAAAGACAAGGTGTGTGTTTATTGTTAATGTTAGAGACAGCTTCCATCTGCAAGTCTCATACATATTCACATGTTATCTGTATTTCCCTCCAAGACAGCTGTCAGTATCACTACGCTCCTCTTACAGACCTGGCTGACAGAAGTCACCCTAGCTCCTGCCCCTAGAGATTTTCTGCTGAGATAAATCAGGCCCCATGAAAATGCTCTTCAGCATACAGCAAGTCTTTCTTACCTGAGAATTTGTGTGGGAGGCTGACATCTGTTCCTCTCCCCTCTTTTTCCTTGTGTTGCTGACTTTGTTGCCAATAATTCAACAGCCTATCTTGCATTCCTCCTTCCTTATTGGTTATCTTTGTTACTTTTGGCTCCTATAGCAAAATACCATAGACTGGCTGACTTAAACAACAAACATAGTTCACACTTACAAAAGCCTAAACTGAAGGTCTTGACAGATGCAAGGCTTGGTGAGAGTAACTTGTTATATATTTGCATGGTAGATACCTCAGAGGCAGAATACAGTCCTGTGTCCCATAAGGTCACTAATCGTGATATAGACTCCATCCCCATGATTAAATGATCTTCCCAGTACCCCACCCTTTATGTCATAATTTGTGACAGAGTTTACAACACAAGTAAATAGTGTCTTGCATTATAGAAGCTATGAACACTAGCTGGACACTTCCCCAGCCTATTTTGTAGCTAAGCCATGGGAATTAGAGAGGAGTGGGGAGAAACAAGGAAAGAAACAAGAAAGAAAAAAAGAGAGAAAGAAAGAAAAGAAAAAATACAACAAAACCCAAGAATAACAGAAAGCAAATAAAAACACCCATCTTTATTGTTTTCTGGTGGACTACTGTGAAAATATTGCCTGGAGCAATATCTTGTTGTCTTGGGTCAAGGAAAGAAAGGGTTAAAAGGGACAAAGAAAAGGTTTATGGGTGACATAATGATTTAGAGTTTTTGTTATATGAATTGATCAGGGTCCTCATCATTTAGGACCCTGTAAATCACTAAAATTGTTACTATCTTTAATGGGTATGGTTGGGTTGCATGCATGTGTATCTGTGTACACATGCATGGCTGATGCCAATGGTGACCAGAAGAGGACAGCGGATCCTCTAGAACTGGAGCTGCAGATAGTTCGGAGTGGCCATGTAAGTGCTAGAAATTGAACATTGGTCCTCTGAAAGTGCAGCTCTTAACCATTTAGCTGCCTCTTCCGTACCCAATACTCAGGAAATTTAACATGCTGCTTTATGTGGTTATGATAGAACACTATGACCAGAAACAATTTAAAGAAGAAAGCATTTATTTTGGCTTATAGCTTCAATGGAAAAGTCCATAATGGGAAGGAGGTATAGTGGCCGCAACAGGAGGCTGTCTGGATCACATTGCCATGCATATCTGAGAAGCAGAGAGGGGAAGCGGGAGTGGGACCATGCTATAAAGTCTGAATCCCACCCTCAGTGACATAGTTCCTCCAGCAAGGCTTTTCGTCCTAAAAGTTCCCTGACCTCCCCAAGTAACACTACCAACTGGGAAGCACACCCTTATTTAAATTAACACACTGTTAATGACAAAAATCATATATAATGTTAGACTTGGTGTCCAAACCTATCATGGTTTCCTCCAGTGCCTACTGATGAGACAGCTTCTGAAGAGGCTGGCTTAGTGCCCACTATCTTGGCTTCCTGCAGGGTAGGACATAGTCTCTAAATAATGGTTGGATTGCAAATAATAAGGAGTAATAATTGTTCTTATTCCATGTTGTAAAAACTGATCATTTATGTTTCTTGATCTTATGTGTTAAAGATCAAAACAACAAACAAGCAAACAAACAAAAACCCTTCAGCTTTCCCCTATACCAAAGCATTACATAGAAATCCACTAATTGACCCACTATTTTTTTTTATCCAGTTTACTGAAAATGCCATTGATACTCTTGGCTGTGTTGCAAACACTGGGAGCAGGATGATTAAGTCAGCAATGTTGTTGCCCTCAGAGTAGAGCTAAGGTGACAGTAGAGGACATAGCTAGAAAACAGACTCTGGGGCCTGGGACACCGGCTCATTGAGTGAAGTTTGCTGCACATCATTAAGCCTTGAAAAGCCTGGCTTGGTGGAACTTACCTGTGGACCCAGTGGTGGCGGTGGACTGGGCACAGATAAGGTGATCCTTGGCAGTCACTGCACGGCTGCTCTAGGATAAGCTGCATGTTCAGAGAAAGATCCCGTAGCAAATCCTAAGGTGGGAGGTGTCAGAGGGAGATTCCTGATCTAGACTACACACACACACACACACACACACACACACACTCACACTCTGTTAGGGTCTTGGCATAATATACATGGCACACATTATTAACTGAAGGAAGTTTCCTTAAGCAATTCCAGTGGATGTTGAATGTGCTTAATGGAAAAAAACAAGTATGGTGACTATCCGTTATTCTCTCTTGCCATCTGATTTGGATGTGGTTTCTATGTCCCCTCCGTTGGAAGTCTGGTGTGCTTTCAGATGGAATTAAGGTAGTTCCCATGAGGCTTGAATTAGTTCTCATGACTCTAGTTGTTATAATAGCATGAGCCTATCCTTGAATCGGTCTGACTCTCTGTCACCTTTGTGATATGATCCTGCCGTCTTTCATGACATCATCAGGATATGAGGCCCCGTCCCAGAGCCAGTACTGTGCTGTTTGGCCTTTAGCCTACAGAAGATGAGTTTCCTTTCTGCCTTTCCTCTTGTTCTGTTTGGAAAATGACTAAAGCATCACCCTTGGGTTGTAAAGGTGTAGAGGGAAGGAACCTTGTTACTACAGCCCAGAGCAAGCTTGGGAGGAGAAAACAAAACAAACCAAAAACCCAAAAACAACAAACAAAACAACGACAGCAACAAAAGGAAAACAGAGCAAGACCAGAGAACTCAGCTACAGCTATATGCCTTCCTTCCCCCTCCAAATTTAAGCCTAGACCAGAAAGAAGTAGCCAATGAGGTTTCAAGTGCGGAGGCCCCAAGGCAGGAAAGCAGAAAATGGGGGCGTGGTTTAGGAACTGAAGGAGAAAACAGGCAGAAACAATTGACTTCTTATTGTAGCTCTTCTTCCAGTCAATACTACCTATAATAACTGTTTCAGTTTTAAACTGAGCAGTCTTTAGCTTTTTCCCTTTTTACCCAGCCTTCTTTCAAGCTTTTTTTAGACACACAGGAGCAGAAAGAGCCATCCGAATCTTCACAAATACGGAGCTGCACCTACATCAGTTCTGAGTTAATTAAAAGCACACAGCATCCCATGTGTGCAGGAAGCCCAAGGAGAAGGTGAGTGAGGCTTGAAGCGAGTCCCCCAGGCACGTGCCTGGAACTGTGCACAGCTTCTTAGTCAGGCTGGGGAAGGACAGAAAACGTGATCCAGAGCGCTTCCCAGAGCAGGAGCAGGGCGCCCTCGACAACAGTGGGCCTCATTTAATAACCTGAGCCCAAACCAGGGGGAGAAAATAGCTCCTCTTTGAATGAACTCTCTCCCCTCATTTTTTAAATTTTTTTATTAGATATTTGCTTTATTTACTTTTCAAATGTTATCCCCTTTCCACGTTAGCCCACAGAAAACCCCCATCCCATTCCCTCTCCCCCTGCTCACCGTCACCTCAATTTCCCGACTTGCATTTTCCTGTTCTGGGGAATGAAGCATTCATAGGACCAATGGCCTCTTCTCTCACTGATGTCTGAAATGGTCATCTTCTGCTACATATGTTGCTGGAGCCGTGGGTCACTGCATGTGTACTCTTTGGTTGGTGGTTTAGCCCCGGGGAGCTCTGGAGGTACTGGTTGGTATTATTGTTCCTCCTGTGGAGCTGCAAACCTCTTCAGCTCCTTGGGTCCTCTCTCTAGCTGCTCCACTGGGGACCCTATGCTCATTCTATTGGTTGGCTGTGAGCCATGGGTGTTTTGATACAATTTCCAATAAGGATCAAAGTATCCACACTTTGGTCTTCCTTCATCTTGATCTTCAAGTGGTCTATGAACTTTTGGGCTAATATCCACTTATCAGTGATTGCATACCATGTTCTTTTGTGATTGGATTACCTCACTCAGGATGATAGTTTTTAGCTCCATCCATTTGCCTAAGAATTTCATGAATTCATTGTTTTTACTAGCTGAGTAGTACTCCATTGTGTAAATGTACCACATTTTCTGTATCCATTTCTCTATTGAGGGACATCTGGGTTCTTTCCAGCTTCTGGATATTATAAATAAGGCTGCTATGAACATTGTACAGCATGTGTCCTTATTGCATTTTGGAGCATCTTCTGGGTATATGGCCAGGAAAGGTATAGCTGGGTCCTCAGGTAGTGCTATGTCCAGTTTTCTGAGGAACCACCAGACTGATTTTCAGAGGGGTTTTACCATCTTGTAATCCCACCAGCAATGGAGGAGTATTCCTCTTTCTCCACATCCTATCCAGCATTAGCTGTCTCCTGAGTTTTTGATCTTTGTCATTCTGACTGGTGCAAGGTGGAATCTCAGTGTTGTTTTTGCTTGGCATTTCCCTGATGACTAAGGATATTGAACATTTCTTTAGGTGTTTCTCAGCCATCTGGTATTCCTCAGTTGAGAATTCTTTGTTCAGCTCTGCACCCCATTTTTAATAGGGTTATTTGGTTCTCTAGAGTCTAACTTCTTGAGTTCTTTGTATATATTGGATATTAGCCCTCTATCAGATGTAGGATTGGGAAGGATCTCTTCCCAATCTTTTGGTTACTGTCTTGTCCTATTGACAGTGTCCTTTGCCTTACAGAAGTTTTGTAATTTTATAAGGTCCCATTTGTCAATTCTTGATCTTAGAGCCTAAGCTATTGGTGTTCTATTCAGGAAAACTTCTCCTGTGCCCATGTGCTCCAGGTTCTTCCCTAAATTTTCTTCTATTAGACTCAGTGTTTCTGGTTTTATGAGGAGGTCCTTGATCCAGTTGGACTTGAGCTTTGTACAGGGAGATAAGAATGGATCAATTTGCATCCTTCTACATGATGCATTTACTTCCAGTTGACCAAGCACCATTTGTTGAAAATGCTATCTTTTTTCCACTGGATGATTTTAGCTCCTTTGCCAAAGATCAAGTGACCATAGGTGTGAGGGTTCATTTCTGGGTCTTCAATTCTATTCCATTGGTTTGCCTGCCTGCCCCTGTATCAATACCATGCAGTTTTTTGTTTTTTGCTTTGCTTTGTTTGGTTTTTTGATAAAGACAATTTCACTTTATTGGTATAGTTACTGCAGAGGAATTGAGGATCTCTAGTTGGCAGCAATTGTGCCTGAAACTAGTCCACATAGTTGCAGATATTGGTGTACACACTAGTATTATCTGGCAGGGCACAACCATAGCCCCAGGAGACAATACCCTGGAGATCCCCATTGCAGACCACAGGGCCACCAGAATCACCCTGGCAGGAGTCCTTGCCTCCCTCTAGGAAGCCAGCACAGACCATGTTATCAGTGATCTTTCTAGGATAGGAGGCTTCACAGTCAGCCTGAGGCAGCAGTGGGTCATCCAGGAACTGGAGCAAGTCTGGGTTATTGACACCACAGCTGAGAGTGTTGCCCCAGCCAGAGATGTGACACTGTGTGCCAGCAGGTGCACAGGAGGTGGACAGAGCCACAGTGGACACTCTGACATTGAGGGTCACAAGGGAAGAGAGCTTGATCAGCATGATGTCATTGTTTAGGGTCCTCAAATTAACATTGGGGTGCCTGATGATCTTGGCAGCATTGACAAACTGCTCATAGCCCTCAACTGCAATGATGTTGTGTTCTCCCAGTCTCACTTGAATGCGGCTGTTGGGAAGATGAGGAATGCCACAGTCTTTTTCTCTAAGACTCAAGACATCACAGTTTTCTCAAGCCCTCACTCTTCTTTTTTCCTTTCTCTTTTTTCATATTTTTATTCGATATATTCTTTATTTATATTTCAAATGATTTCCCCTTTCCTGGATCCCCCTTCCCCAAAAGTCCCATAAATCCTCTTCCCTGCCCCTATTTCCCAATCTACCCCTTCCCGATTCCCTCTCCTGGTATTCCCTTACACTGCTGCACTGAGCCTTTACAGAACCAGGGGCCTCTCCTTCCTTCTACTTGGGCATCATTTGATATGTGAATTGTGTCTTGGCTATTCCAAGCTTCTAGGCTAATATCCACTTATCAGTGAGTGTATACTATGTGTGTTCTTTTGTGATTGGGTTACCTCACTCAGTATGATATTCTCCAGTTCCATCCATTTGTCTAAGAATTTCATGAATTTATTGTTTTTAATGGCTGAACAATACTCCATTATGTATATATACCACATTTTCTGTATCCATTCCTCCACTGAGGGACTTGTGGGTTCTTTTTAGCTTCTGGCTATTTTAAATAGGGCCACTATAAACACAGTGGAGCAGGTATCCTTATTACATGGTGGGGAATCTTCTGGGTATGTGCCCAGGAGCGGTATAGCTGGGTCCTCCGGTAGTATCACGCCAAGTTTTCTGAGGAACTACCAGTCTGATTTCCAGAGTGGTTATACCAGCTTGCAAACCCACCAGCAGTGGAGGAGTGTTCCTCTTTCTCTACATCCTCGCTATCATCTGCTGTCTCCTGAGTTTTTGATCTTGGTCATTCTGACTGGTGTGAGGTGAAATCTCTGGGTTGTTTTGATTTTCATTTCCCTGATGACTAAGGATGTTGAACATTTCTTTAGGTGCTTCTCAGCCATTCGATATTCCTCAGGAGAAAATTTTTTGTTTATCTCTGTATCCCATTTTTTAATAGGGTTACTTGGCTCTCTAGAGTATACCTTCTTGAGTTCTTTATATATCTTGTATATAAGCCCTCTGTAGGATGTAGGGTTGGTAAAGATCTTTTTCCAATTTGTTGGTTGCCATTTTGTCCTTTTGACAGTGTCCTTTGCCTTGCAGGACACTTAGTAATTTTATGAGGTCCCATTTGTCAATTCTCAATCTTTGAGCATAAGCTATTGGTGTTCTCTTCAGGAAATTTTCCTCTGTGCCCATGTGCCCAAGGGTCTTCCCCAGTTTCTTTTCTATTAGTTTTAGTGTGTCTGGTTTTATGTGGATGTCCTTGATCCACTTACAGTTGAGCTTAGTACAGGAGATAAGAATGGATAGATTTGCATACTTCTGCATGCTGACCTCCAGTTGAATCAGTACCATTTGTTGAAAAGACTGTCTTTTTCCCACTGGAGGGATGTAGCTCTTTTGTCATATATCAAGTGACCATGGGTGTGAAGGTTCATTTCTGGGTCTTCAATTCTATTTCATTCATCTACTTGCCTGTCACTGTAATAACACCATACAGTTTTTAACACTATTACTCTGTAGCTTTGCTTGAGGTTGGAGATACTGATTCTGTCAAAAGTTCTTTTACTGTTGAGGATAGTTTTAGCTATCCTGGGTTTTTTGTTATTCCAGATGAATTTGAGAATTGCTCTTTCTAACTCTATGAAGAACTGAGTTGGGATTTTGGTGGGGATTGCATTGAATCTGTATATTGCTTTTGGTAAAATGGCCACTTTTACTGTATTAATCCTGCCAATCCAAGAGCATGGAAAATTTTTCCATCTTCTGAGGTCTTCAATTTCTTTCTTCAAAGACTTGAAGTTCCTGTCATACAGATCTTTCACATGTTTGGTTAGAGTCACACTAACATACTTTATATTGTTTGTGGCTATTGTCAAGGGTGTCATTTCCCTAATTTCTTTCTCAGCCTCTTTATCCTTTGAGTATAGGAAGGCTACTGATTTGCTTAAGTTAATTTTATATCCAGCCACGTTGCTGAAGTTATCAGCTGTAGGAGTTCTCTGGTGGGGTTTTTGGGTCGCTTAAGTATACTATCATATCATCTGAAAATAATGATAATTTGACTTCTTCCTTTCCAATTTGTATCCGTTTGACCTTCTTTTGTTATCTAATTGTTCTAGCTAGAACTTCAAGTACTACAAAGGAATAAATATGGAGAGAGAGGGCAGCCTTGTCTAGTCCCTAATTTAAGTGGGTTTTCTTCAAGTTTTTCTCCATTTAGTTTGATGTTGGCTATTGGTTTGCTGTATATTGCTTTTATTATGTTTAGGTATGGGTCTTGAATTCCTGTTCTTTCCAAGATCTTTAACATGAAATGATGCTGAATTTTTCAAATGCTTTTTCAGCATCTAATGAAATGACCATGTGATTTTTTTCTTTGACTTTGTTTATGTAGTGGATAACATTGATGAATTTCCGTATATTGAACCTTCCCTGCATCCTTGGAATTAAGCCTACTTGATCATGGTGAATGATTGCTTTGATGTATTCTTGGATTCAGTTGGCAAGAATTTTTGTGACCGAGTATATGGTCAATTTTGGAGAAGGTATCATGAGGTGCTGAAAAGAAGGCATATTCTTTTGTTTTAGGATAAAAATGTTCTATAAATACCTGTTAAATCCTTTTGGGTCATAACTATTCCTAGTTTCCCTGTTCCTCTCTTTAGTTTGTGTTTCTCTGACTAGCCCATTGATGAGAAAGGGGTGTTGAAGTCTCCCACTATTATTATGTGTGGTGCAATATGTGCTTTGAGCTTTAGTAAAGTTTCTTTTATGAATGTGGGTGCCCTTGAATTTGAAGCGTATGTTCAGAATTGTGAGTTCATCTTTGTAGATTTTTCCTTTGATGAGTATGAAGTGTCCTTCATTATCTTTTTTTATTACTTTAGGTTGAAAGTCAATTTTATTTGATATTAGAATGGCTACACCAGCTCGTTTCTTGGGATCATTTGCTTGGAAAATTGTTTTCCAGCCTTTTGCTCTGAAGTAGTATCTGTCTTTGTACCTGAGTTAAGTTTCCTGTATGCAGCATGTTGGGTCCTGCTTACTTATCCAGTCTGTTAGTCTATGTCATTTTATTGGAGAGTTGAGTCCATTGATATTAAGAGATATTAGGGAGAAGTGACTGTTGCTTCCTCTTATTTTTTTTTATTAGAGATGGAGTTATGTTTGTGTGGCTCTCTTCTTTTTGGTTTGTTAAAAGATGATTAATTTCTTGCTTTTTCTAGTGTATAGTTTCCCTCCTTTTGTTGGTGGTTTCCATTCATTATCATTTGGAGGGCTGGATTTGTGGAAAGATATTATGTAAACTTGTTTTTGTCATGGAATACCTTGGTTTCTCCATCTATGGTAATTGAGAGTTTTGCTGGATATAGCAGTCTGGGTTGGCATTTGTGTTCCCTTAGGGTCTTTATGACATCTGCCTATGATCTTAGGGCTTTCATAGTCTCTGTCAGGAAATCTGGTGTAATTCTGATAGGTCTGCCTATGTTACTTGACCTTTTCCCCATACTGCTTTTAATGTTCTTTCCTTGTTTAGTACATTTGATGTTTTAATTATTATGTGCTCGAGGAATTTCTTTTCTGGTCTAAACTATTTAAAGTTCTGTAGGCTTCTTGTATGCTCATGGGCATCTATTTCTTTAGGTTAGGGAAGTTTTCTTCTGTAATTTTGTTGAAGACATTTACTGGCCCTTTAAGTTGGAAATCTTCACTCTCTTTTATACCTATAATCCTTAGGTTTGGTCTTCTCATTCTGTCATGGATTTCCTGGATGTTCTGTGTTAGGTGCTTTTTGCATGTTTCATTTTCTTTCTTTTTTTATTGATATATTTTTTATTTACATTTCAAATGATTTCCCCTTTTCTTTCTTTGACTCTTGTGTCAATGCTTTCTATGGTATCTTCTGCACCTGAGATTCTCTCTTCTATCTCTTGTATTCTATTGTCGATATTTGTATTCATGACTCCTGACTTCTTTCCTAGGTTTTCTATATCCAGAGTTATTTCCCTTTGTGATTTCTTTATTCTATCTCCGTTTTTTTAAGATCTTGGATAGTTTTGTTCAATTCCTTCACCTGTTTTGTTGTGTTTTCCTGTAGTTCTCTAAGGGCTTCTCCCTGTTTACTTGTGTTCTCCTGTATTTCTTTAAATGAGTTATTTATGTCCTTCTTGAAGCCCTCTATCAACATCGTGAGCTGTGATTTTAAATCCACATCCTACTTTTTCAGTATGTTGGCGTATCCAGGATTTGCTGTTGTGGGAGAATTGGGTTTGGATAGTGCTATGTTGCCCTAATTTCTGTTGGTAACGTTCTGACATTTGCCTTTCACCATTTGGTTATCTCTGGTGTTAGTTGGTCCTGCTGACTCTGGCAGGTGCTTGTCCCTCCTGTGGGCCTGCAAGCCTGTCTTAGCACCTCTGGGTGATGGAATCTCCCCTGGCACAGAGTGCTGTGGTGCTGCCCAGTTCCTGGGTGCATATGAAGCTGGGACTGACTCTATCCTAGCTGTTTCTGCTGCTCCTGTTCCCTGCCTCTTGGCTGTTCCTGCCTGCTCCGTCCTCTCTCCTCTCTTTATTCAAATGTGCAATTAGTTCTCATCTATGTGAGAGAGATAAGAATAGCCTCTGGATCTCATTCATTCTAATCACGGCCCTTATTGCCTACTCTAGAAACATACTCTTAATGTGCTTCTCATTCTTAAAGCAATGCTGTACAGTATGACTGCAGAGGGTCTTCCAGAAGTGATGAAATCTGTACACCACTGGGAGGAGAGATGTGTCTGTCTGCATGTCCTTCAGTCACTGCATGTATACCACTGTTCTCTTCTGAATATCCTTCCCCACTGTAAGTGCTCATTGCATTGTGAGTTCTGCTCCCAGAATCCATTTTCTAATTCCTTTATTTTTCCTATCAAATTATATATATGCACATATATTAAAGTCAGATTGTTCTAAGGGGCTTCTTAGAAAACACAGAAGTACTTCTCTATCATTTCCCACTCCTCATAGATGACTCACAAGCCCCAAAGGCCATGGAGTATTTAGTCTCTGCTCACTGCTCACAACTGCAGGCATCCTGAACTCATTGGCCTTTCTTTGGTCTTCTGTGTGTGGCACCAAGAATTGACTTCTCTTCAAGGAGAAGAAAAAGTTCTGATGGCTGAATAGTACTCCATTGTGTATATATACCACATTTTTTGCATCCACTCTTCTGTTGAGGGATACCTGGGTTCTTTCCAGCATCTGGCAATTATAAATAGGGCTGCTATGAACATAGTAGAACATGTATCCTTAATTCATGAAATTCTTAGGCAAATGGATGGAGCTAGAGAATATCATACTAAGTGAGGTAACCCAGACTCAAAAGGTGAATCATGGTATGCACTCACTAATAACTGGATATTAACCTAGAAAACTGGAATACCCAAAACATAATCCACACATCAAATGAGGTACAAGAAGAAAGGAGGAGTGGCCCCTGGTTCTGGAAAGACTCAGTGAAACAGTATTCAGCAAAACCAGAACGGGGAAGTGGGAAGGGGTGGGTGGGAGGACAGGGGAAGAGAAGGGGGCTTACGGGACTTTCGGGGAGTGGGGGGGGCTAGAAAAGGGGAAATCATTTGAAATGTAAATAAATTATATTGAATAAAAAAAGGCAAAAAAAAGAAAAAGTTCTGGTTCCATCAGCCCTGCTGGCCATGCCACCCCTACTTCATTCAGATCCATTCCCCAACATCTCATCCTCCCCAAAGCAAGATAGCTGTTATTTAAATCTGTTATTGTATACTTAGGAATACAAACACAGCTCTGGTTTGTTACATGATTATGATTGTAAATGCTATTCACAGACAAATCATAAAGTCCTCTGATCACTTTTTATTTCTCACAAATACATTTCTCCTTTCTTCCTTGCAAAACATTTTGTTTTCCCAGCAATGTGTCCCTTCAAGTCCCCCTCCACCTGCCTGCTGTCTGCAGATCAGAATGTACAACTCTCAGCTATTGTCCAATGCCTGTCTGCTGCCATCCTTCCTGCCAAGATGATAATGGTCTATCCCCTATAAACTGAAAGCCAGGCAGGCCCAAAACAGCTTTCTTTTATCAGAGTTGCCTTGGTCATGCTGTCTGTTCACAGCAAAGGAACAGTAACTAAGTCATCCTTTCTTGATGAAAAGCTTTTAAAATCTTGCATAACCTGATATGTCTGTATTCCACTCTAACACTTACTTGGGTTCAGAATTCTAGAGGAAAAAAAATCACTTATGTCATTATCTCTGATCTCTGGTGACACACTTCTCGATGCTGATGATCCACAGTTGTGCTTATCTCTGAAGAGGTTTAGGTCATCTTTTTGTCCCAGAGTTCTAAAATTTTGAAATGATTGAAACTGCTTTCAGGGGCAGGGTGTAGAATAAACCTAGCAAATTAAGAAAACAGCATCATGGTTTCAGACAGGAACCTAGCATAACTGTCTCCTGAGAGGATTCATCTAGCAGCAGATGGAGGCAGATGCAGAGACCCACAGCCAGACATCAGGTGGAACCAGGGGAGTCTTGTGTAAGAGTGGGGGAATAGAAGTAAGTAAGTCAGAGGGGTCAAGGACACCACAAGAAAACCCACAGAGTCAACTACGCAGGAACCATGGTGGCTCACACAGTCTGGGCCACCAACCAGAGAGCATGCAGGAGCTGGACATAGACCCCCTACACATTCGTAGCAAATGTGCAGCTTGATCTTATATGAATCCCCTAACTAGTGAATCTGGGTGTGTTCCCTGTCATTGGATCTCCTTCCCCCCTAGACTGCCTGGTTTGTCCTCAGTGGGAGAATGATGTGCTAAACCAGCTGAGACTAGATGCCTTAGTGTGTGTGTGGGGGGGACTTCTTCTCTGAGGAAAAGGGGGAAGTGGGAGAGATATTTGTAAGGGTGGGATTGGGAAGAGAAGATGGTGTGTGTAATGGGGATGTAAAGTGAATAAGAATAAAATATTTAGGAAAAAAGAAAAGCAAGCACAAAAGAAATCAGCGTTGCTTAGTTCTAAACAACTCCTTTACTTATAAAGTGACTTCTTCCCTCTCTGTTTCCTGTCCCTAAACATCTTCATTAGTCAGCTATGTGTCACTGTCATAAAGGCCCTGGCCAGGATGCTTGTAAAGAGGTTTATTTTGGCTTTAGCTCTGCGGAGTTAAGTCTGGGATCAAGTGGCCCCATTCTTGAACCAAGAGCAGACAAACTAAACTCCCAACCCATTTTAAGGTAGTGATGTAAGTGATCTAAGCGCTTGAATACCTTTCAGGCCAACACAAACCTTACACCAACATAGCATGCATTTCCTTCTACTCACTCTACCTCTTTTAAAATTATATTATTTTATGGGTATGGATTACTTATGTACATGTGTGTGTGTGTGTGTGTGTGTGTGTGTGTGTGTGTGTGTGCATCACATGCCTGCCTGTAGCTAAGGAAGCCAGATCCCTTGAAAGTAGAGTTACATTTGGTTATGAGCCATTGTGTGGTTGCTGGGAATTGAACCCCGGTCCTCCGAAAGAGCAATCATTGTCTTGCCCACTAAGCTATTTATTCAGTCCTTGTCCCAGCTCTTAAAGTTCCATAGCATCTCACAACAACAACACCGAAGGGGCGGGGAATACTGCCCATTTTAAACTGAGGCTACCAGCATACCCCTTCTTACTTCCTGGATACAGGGGCTTCTCACATTTCTGAGTTACTGCTGTTCTAGTCTTCAGTGTGAGAAGCTTCTTTTTCTACAAGGTGCATTAAAACAAACAAAAACAAACAAATAAACAAAACTGATTCATTGTGTCCATCATTGTTATGAGATCCTCCCTTCTGAACATGCTCTAAATGGTCAGCACAATGGGCCCCACTCTGTACATGCAGACTGATTAGAAACTCTAAAGAAATGTTCAACATCCTTAGTCATCAGGGAAATGCAAATCAAAACAACACTGAGATTCTACCTCACACCAGTCAAAATGGCCAAGATCAAAAACTCAGAAGACAGCAGGTGCTGGTGAGGATATGGAGAAAGAGGAACACTCCTCCACTGCTGGTGGTATTGCAAGCTGGTAAAGACACTTTGGAATCAGTTTGGTGGTTCCTCAGAAAATTGGACATAGTACTACTGGAGGACCCAGCAATACCACTCCTGGGCATATACCCAGAAGATGCTCCAACATGTAATCAGGACACATGCTCCACTATGCTCACAGCTGCCTTATTTATAAAAGCCAGAAGTTGGAAAGAACCCAAATGTCCCTCAACAGAGGAATAGATACAGAAACCACGGTACATTTACACAGTGAAGTACTACTCAGTTATTAAAAACAATGATTTGTGAAATTCTTCGGCAAACAGATGGAACTAGAAAGTAGCCCGAGTGTGGTGACCCAACCATAGAAGAACATACTTGGTATGTACTCACCAATAAGTGGATATTAGCCCAGAAGCTTGGAATGTCCAAGATACAATTCACAGACCAATTGAAGATCAAGTAGAAGGAAGACCAAAGTGTGGATACTTTGCTCCTTCTTAGAAAGGGAAACAAAAGAGTTATGGGAGGAGATACATAGTGAATACAAAGTGTGGAGCAGAGACTGAAGGAAAGGCCATGCAGAGACTGCCCCACCTGGGGATCCATCCCATACACAATTACCAAACCCAGACACTATTGTGGATGCCAACAAGCACTTGCTGACAGGACCCTGATATAGCTGTCTCCTAAGAGGCCCTCCCAATGCCTGCCTGACAAATACAGAGTTGGGTGCTCCCATCCAACCAATGGACTGGACACAGGGTCCCCAATGGAGGGGACAGAGAGAGGACCCAAGGAGTCAAAGGAGCTGTCAGCCCCACAGGAGGAACAACAATATGAACCAACCAGTACCCCAGAGCTCCCAGGGACTAAACCACCAACCAAAGAGTACACATGGAGGGACACATGGCTCCAGCTGCATATGTGGCAGAGGACGGCCTTGTTGGACATCAAAGGGAGAAGAGGCCCTTGACCCTGAAAAAGCTCGATGTCTCAGTATAGGGAAATACCAGGACAGGGAAGCAGGAGTGGGTGAGTTGGTGAGCAGGGGGAAGGGAGCATGGGGTAGGATGTCTTTGGAGGGGAAAACAGAATGGAGATAACATTTGAAATGTAAATAAAGAAAATATCTAATTAAAAACTCTCTGGAGCTGGACATATGTGCTCTTCTCAAGATCCTCTGGACCAGTATCATCTTTTATTGATATTTTCTTATAAAACACTTCCCATCTCCTGCTTGGAAAGCCTGGGGCTAGTTCTCAGAGCCCTCAGCCTAAAATGAGAAGGAGACTGTCTGTATTCAGCACCATTGCATTAGTCTATTTTCAAATGCTGTAATAAAATACCTGGAAATGGGTAATTTACAAAGCACAGAGATTCACGAACAGGGCGCCAACATCTACCCACCTCTGAAGGCCACCATCCTGTGCTGTGTGTGAGTAGGAGCTCCCATGAAAAGAGGAGAGCATACAGCAGGACACAGGCCAGCGAGGGGCTTGGTGGCTGGGGTAGAGTTCCAGAGCAAACCACTTTTAACATAACTAACTGGGGAGAACTCTGATATTGTCCCATGGTCCTGGAACTGATTCCAACCCCTGAAGGCTTCATTACATGGCAGGATTTCAGCCCAGAGCCCCCCGGGGCATGCGCAAACCACATCCTCCCTCACGTTCACCAGTAACCGCCTCTTACCCTCCTGCTTCCACACCCTCCCTCAGCTGCGCTTTGTGTTGTGTCCGGCTCACTCTCTCAGAAAACATACTTGCCGTCTGATGATGCCAAACCTAGCTTTTCCTCTTCTGCTTGTCTTTACCAAACACATGTCTTTACAGTTAGTAGGTTTTTTTTTT